>NC_030389.2:18661467-18815075 GCF_001625215.2 Daucus carota subsp. sativus
TAGGTTTTTCATTCTTGACTCGTTGCCTGGGAAACAACTTGTACCTTCATTATTGACTAGATTGAAGTTGGAAACAATTTTTAGCTTCATTCCGGACTCGTTTGAAGTTGAAACAACTTGTAGCTTCATATTCGGTTGTTTGAAATTGGAATCAACTTGTAGTTTCATTCTTGACTCTTTGAGCCCGGAAAACAACTTGTAGCGTCATATTGACTAGATTGAATTTGGAAACAACTTGGTAGCTTCATTCCATACGCGTTTGAAGTTGAAAACAACTTGTAGCTTCATTTTCGGTTGTTTGAAATGGAATCAACTGTAGTTTTCATTCTTGGCTCGTTTGAGCCCGGAAACAAACTTGTAGCTTCATTATTGACTAGATTGAAGTTGAAAATAATTTTTAGCTTCATTCCGGACTCGTTTGAAGTTGAAACAACTTGTAGCTTCATTCTGGACTCATTTGAAGTTGAAAAACACTTATAGCTGCATTTTCGGTTGTTTGATATTGGAATCAACTTGTAGTTTCATTCTTGACTCGATTGAGCCTGGAAAAAACTGTAGCTTCACTATTGACTAGATTGAAGTTGGAAACAATTTTTAGCTTCATTCCGGAGTCGTTTGAAGTTGAAAACAAGTTGTAGCTTCATATTCGTTTGTTTGAAATTGGAATCAACTTGTAGTTTCATTCTTGACTCGTTTGAGCCCGAAAACAACTTGTAGCTTCATTATTGACTAGATGGAAGTTGGAAACAACTTTTTTTTTTTGCTAAATGAGTTTGGAACAACTTGTAACTTCATTCCGGTCTTGTTTGAAGTTGACACCAACTTGTAGCTTCATTTTCGGTTGTTTGAAATTAGAATCACTAGTAGTTTCAATCTTGACTCGTTGAGCCCGGAAACAACTTGTAGATCATTGTTGACTAGATTGAAGTTGGAAACAACTCGTAGCTTCATTTTCAGTTGTGGAAATTGGAATCAACTTGTAGTTTCATTCTTGACTCGTTGAGCCCGGAAACAATTTGTAGCTTCATTATTGACTAATTGAAGTTTGAAACAATTTTTAACTTATTCCGGACTCGTTTGCAGTTGAAAACAACTTGTAGGTTCATATTCGGTTGTTTGAAATTGGAATCAACTTGTAGTTTCATTCTTGACTCGTTTGAGCCCGGACACAACTTGTAGCTTCATTATTGACTAGATTGAAGTTGGAAACAACTTGTAGCTTCATTCCATACTCGTTTGAAGTTGAAAACAACTTGTAGCTTCATTTTCGGTTGTTTGAAATTAGAATCAACTTGTAGTTTCAATCTTGACTCGTTTGAGCCCGAAACAACTTGGAGATTCATTGTTGACTAGATTGAAGTTGGAAACAACTTGTAGCTTCATTTTCGGTTGTTTGAAATTAGAATCAACTTGTAGTTTCAATCTTGACTCGTTTGAGCCCGGAAACAACTTGGAGATTCATTGTTGACTAGATTGAAGTTGGAAACAACTTGTAGCTTCATTTTCGGTTGTTTGAAATTGGAATCAACTTGTAGTTTCATTCTTGACTCGTTTGAGCCCGGAAACAACTTGTAGCTTCATTATTGACTAGATGAAGTTGGAAACAACTTTTTTTTTGCTAAATGAGTTGGAAACAACTTGTAGCTTCATTCTGGACTCGTTTGAAGTTGAAACCAACTTGTAGCTTCATTTTCGGTTGTCTGAAATTGGAATCAACTTGTAGTTTCATTCTTGACTCGTTTGAGCCTGGAAACAACTTGTACCTTCATTATTGACTAGATTGAAGTTGGAAACAATTTTTAGCTTCATTCCGGACTCGTTTGAAGTTGAAAACAACTTGTAGCTTCATATTCGGTTGTTTGAAATTGGAATCAACTTGTAGTTTCATTCTTGACTCGTTTGAGCCCGGAAACAACTTGTAGCTTCATTATTGACTAGATTGAAGTTGGAAACAACTTGTAGCTTCATTCCATACTCGTTTGAAGTTGAAAACAACTTGTAGCTTCATTTTCGGTTGTTTGAAATTGGAATCAACTTGTAGTTTCATTCTTGGCTCGTTTGAGCCCGGAAACAACTTGTAGCTTCATTATTGACTAGATTGAAGTTGAAAATAATTTTTAGCTTCATTCCGGACTCGTTTGAAGTTGAAAACAACTTGTAGCTTCATTCTGGACTCATTTGAAGTTGAAAACAACTTATAGCTGCATTTTCGGTTGTTTGATATTGGAATCAACTTGTAGTTTCATTCTTGACTCGATTGAGCCTGGAAAAAACTTGTAGCTTCACTATTGACTAGATTGAAGTTGGAAACAATTTTTAGCTTCATTCCGGAGTCGTTTGAAGTTGAAAACAAGTTGTAGCTTCATATTCGTTTGTTTGAAATTGGAATCAACTTGTAGTTTCATTCTTGACTCGTTTGAGCCCGAAAACAACTTGTAGCTTCATTATTGACTAGATTGAAGTTGGAAACAACTTTTTTTTTGCTAAATGAGTTGGAAACAACTTGTAGCTTCATTCCGGTCTTGCTTGAAGTTGACACCAACTTGTAGCTTCATTTTCGGTTGTTTGAAATTAGAATCAACTAGTAGTTTCATTCTTGACTCGTTTGAGCCTGGAAACAACTTGTACCTTCATTATTGACTAGATTGAAGTTGGAAACAATTTTTAGCTTCATTCCGGACTCGTTTGAAGTTGAAAACAACTTGTAGCTTCATATTCGGTTGTTTGAAATTGGAATCAACTTGTAGTTTCATTCTTGACTCGTTTGAGCCCGGAAACAACTTGTAGCTTCATTATTGACTAGATTGAATTTGGAAACAACTTGTAGCTTCATTCCATACTCGTTTGAAGTTGAAAACAACTTGTAGCTTCATTTTCGGTTGTTTGAAATTGGAATCAACTTGTAGTTTCATTCTTGGCTCGTTTGAGCCCGGAAACAACTTGTAGCTTCATTATTGACTAGATTGAAGTTGAAAATAATTTTTAGCTTCATTCCGGACTCGTTTGAAGTTGAAAACAACTTGTAGCTTCATTCTGGACTCATTTGAAGTTGAAAACAACTTATAGCTGCATTTTCGGTTGTTTGATATTGGAATCAACTTGTAGTTTCATTCTTGACTCGATTGAGCCTGGAAAAAACTTGTAGCTTCACTATTGACTAGATTGAAGTTGGAAACAATTTTTAGCTTCATTCCGGAGTCGTTTGAAGTTGAAAACAAGTTGTAGCTTCATATTCGTTTGTTTGAAATTGGAATCAACTTGTAGTTTCATTCTTGACTCGTTTGAGCCCGAAAACAACTTGTAGCTTCATTATTGACTAGATGGAAGTTGGAAACAACTTTTTTTTTTGCTAAATGAGTTGGAAACAACTTGTAACTTCATTCCGGTCTTGTTTGAAGTTGACACCAACTTGTAGCTTCATTTTCGGTTGTTTGAAATTAGAATCAACTAGTAGTTTCAATCTTGACTCGTTTGAGCCCGGAAACAACTTGTAGATTCATTGTTGACTAGATTGAAGTTGGAAACAACTCGTAGCTTCATTTTCAGTTGTGTGAAATTGGAATCAACTTGTAGTTTCATTCTTGACTCGTTTGAGCCCGGAAACAATTTGTAGCTTCATTATTGACTATATTGAAGTTGGAAACAATTTTTAACTTTATTCCGGACTCGTTTGCAGTTGAAAACAACTTGTAGGTTCATATTCGGTTGTTTGAAATTGGAATCAACTTGTAGTTTCATTCTTGACTCGTTTGAGCCCGGACACAACTTGTAGCTTCATTATTGACTAGATTGAAGTTGGAAACAACTTGTAGCTTCATTCCATACTCGTTTGAAGTTGAAAACAACTTGTAGCTTCATTTTCGGTTGTTTGAAATTAGAATCAACTTGTAGTTTCAATCTTGACTCGTTTGAGCCCGGAAACAACTTGGAGATTCATTGTTGACTAGATTGAAGTTGGAAACAACTTGTAGCTTCATTTTCGGTTGTTTGAAATTGGAATCAACTTGTAGTTTCATTCTTGACTCGTTTGAGCCCGGAAACAACTTGTAGCTTCATTATTGACTAGATTGAAGTTGGAAACAACTTTTTTTTTTGCTAAATGAGTTGGAAACAACTTGTAGCTTCATTCTGGACTCGTTTGAAGTTGAAACCAACTTGTAGCTTCATTTTCGGTTGTCTGAAATTGGAATCAACTTGTAGTTTCATTCTTGACTCGTTTGAGCCTGGAAACAACTTGTACCTTCATTATTGACTAGATTGAAGTTGGAAACAATTTTTAGCTTCATTCCGGACTCGTTTGAAGTTGAAAACAACTTGTAGCTTCATATTCGGTTGTTTGAAATTGGAATCAACTTGTAGTTTCATTCTTGACTCGTTTGAGCCCGGAAACAACTTGTAGCTTCATTATTGACTAGATTGAATTTGGAAACAACTTGTAGCTTCATTCCATACTCGTTTGAAGTTGAAAACAACTTGTAGCTTCATTTTCGGTTGTTTGAAATTGGAATCAACTTGTAGTTTCATTCTTGGCTCGTTTGAGCCCGGAAACAACTTGTAGCTTCATTATTGACTAGATTGAAGTTGAAAATAATTTTTAGCTTCATTCCGGACTCGTTTGAAGTTGAAAACAACTTGTAGCTTCATTCTGGACTCATTTGAAGTTGAAAACAACTTATAGCTGCATTTTCGGTTGTTTGATATTGGAATCAACTTGTAGTTTCATTCTTGACTCGATTGAGCCTGGAAAAAACTTGTAGCTTCACTATTGACTAGATTGAAGTTGGAAACAATTTTTAGCTTCATTCCGGAGTCGTTTGAAGTTGAAAACAAGTTGTAGCTTCATATTCGTTTGTTTGAAATTGGAATGAACTTGTAGTTTCATTCTTGACTCGTTTGAGCCCGAAAACAACTTGTAGCTTCATTATTGACTAGATGGAAGTTGGAAACAACTTTTTTTTTTGCTAAATGAGTTGGAAACAACTTGTAACTTCATTCCGGTCTTGTTTGAAGTTGACACCAACTTGTAGCTTCATTTTCGGTTGTTTGAAATTAGAATCAACTAGTAGTTTCAATCTTGACTCGTTTGAGCCCGGAAACAACTTGGAGATTCATTGTTGACTAGATTGAAGTTGGAAACAACTTGTAGCTTCATTTTCGGTTGTTTGAAATTGGAATCAACTTGTAGTTTCATTCTTGACTCGTTTGAGCCCGGAAACAACTTGTAGCTTCATTATTGACTAGATTGAAGTTGGAAACAACTTTTTTTCTTTGCTAAATGAGTTGGAAACAACTTGTAGCTTCATTCTGGACTCGTTTGAAGTTGAAACCAACTTGTAGCTTCATTTTCGGTTGTCTGAAATTGGAATCAACTTGTAGTTTCATTCTTGACTCGTTTGAGCCTGGAAACAACTTGTACCTTCATTATTGACTAGATTGAAGTTGGAAACAATTTTTAGCTTCATTCCGGACTCGTTTGAAGTTGAAAACAACTTGTAGCTTCATATTCGGTTGTTTGAAATTGGAATCAACTTGTAGTTTCATTCTTGACTCGTTTGAGCCCGGAAACAACTTGTAGCTTCATTATTGACTAGATTGAATTTGGAAACAACTTGTAGCTTCATTCCATACTCGTTTGAAGTTGAAAACAACTCGTAGCTTCATTTTCAGTTGTGTGAAATTGGAATCAACTTGTAGTTTCATTCTTGACTCGTTTGAGCCCGGAAACAATTTGTAGCTTCATTATTGACTATATTGAAGTTGGAAACAATTTTTAACTTTATTCCGGACTCGTTTGCAGTTGAAAACAACTTGTAGGTTCATATTCGGTTGTTTGAAATTGGAATCAACTTGTAGTTTCATTCTTGACTCGTTTGAGCCCGGACACAACTTGTAGCTTCATTATTGACTAGATTGAAGTTGGAAACAACTTGTAGCTTCATTCCATACTCGTTTGAAGTTGAAAACAACTTGTAGCTTCATTTTCGGTTGTTTGAAATTAGAATCAACTTGTAGTTTCAATCTTGACTCGTTTGAGCCCGGAAACAACTTGGAGATTCATTGTTGACTAGATTGAAGTTGGAAACAACTTGTAGCTTCATTTTCGGTTGTTTGAAATTGGAATCAACTTGTAGTTTCATTCTTGACTCGTTTGAGCCCGGAAACAACTTGTAGCTTCATTATTGACTAGATTGAAGTTGGAAACAACTTTTTTTTTTGCTAAATGAGTTGGAAACAACTTGTAGCTTCATTCTGGACTCGTTTGAAGTTGAAACCAACTTGTAGCTTCATTTTCGGTTGTCTGAAATTGGAATCAACTTGTAGTTTCATTCTTGACTCGTTTGAGCCTGGAAACAACTTGTACCTTCATTATTGACTAGATTGAAGTTGGAAACAATTTTTAGCTTCATTCCGGACTCGTTTGAAGTTGAAAACAACTTGTAGCTTCATATTCGGTTGTTTGAAATTGGAATCAACTTGTAGTTTCATTCTTGACTCGTTTGAGCCCGGAAACAACTTGTAGCTTCATTATTGACTAGATTGAATTTGGAAACAACTTGTAGCTTCATTCCATACTCGTTTGAAGTTGAAAACAACTTGTAGCTTCATTTTCGGTTGTTTGAAATTGGAATCAACTTGTAGTTTCATTCTTGGCTCGTTTGAGCCCGGAAACAACTTGTAGCTTCATTATTGACTAGATTGAAGTTGAAAATAATTTTTAGCTTCATTCCGGACTCGTTTGAAGTTGAAAACAACTTGTAGCTTCATTCTGGACTCATTTGAAGTTGAAAACAACTTATAGCTGCATTTTCGGTTGTTTGATATTGGAATCAACTTGTAGTTTCATTCTTGACTCGATTGAGCCTGGAAAAAACTTGTAGCTTCACTATTGACTAGATTGAAGTTGGAAACAATTTTTAGCTTCATTCCGGAGTCGTTTGAAGTTGAAAACAAGTTGTAGCTTCATATTCGTTTGTTTGAAATTGGAATGAACTTGTAGTTTCATTCTTGACTCGTTTGAGCCCGAAAACAACTTGTAGCTTCATTATTGACTAGATGGAAGTTGGAAACAACTTTTTTTTTTGCTAAATGAGTTGGAAACAACTTGTAACTTCATTCCGGTCTTGTTTGAAGTTGACACCAACTTGTAGCTTCATTTTCGGTTGTTTGAAATTAGAATCAACTAGTAGTTTCAATCTTGACTCGTTTGAGCCCGGAAACAACTTGGAGATTCATTGTTGACTAGATTGAAGTTGGAAACAACTTGTAGCTTCATTTTCGGTTGTTTGAAATTGGAATCAACTTGTAGTTTCATTCTTGACTCGTTTGAGCCCGGAAACAACTTGTAGCTTCATTATTGACTAGATTGAAGTTGGAAACAACTTTTTTTCTTTGCTAAATGAGTTGGAAACAACTTGTAGCTTCATTCTGGACTCGTTTGAAGTTGAAACCAACTTGTAGCTTCATTTTCGGTTGTCTGAAATTGGAATCAACTTGTAGTTTCATTCTTGACTCGTTTGAGCCTGGAAACAACTTGTACCTTCATTATTGACTAGATTGAAGTTGGAAACAATTTTTAGCTTCATTCCGGACTCGTTTGAAGTTGAAAACAACTTGTAGCTTCATATTCGGTTGTTTGAAATTGGAATCAACTTGTAGTTTCATTCTTGACTCGTTTGAGCCCGGAAACAACTTGTAGCTTCATTATTGACTAGATTGAATTTGGAAACAACTTGTAGCTTCATTCCATACTCGTTTGAAGTTGAAAACAACTTGTAGCTTCATTTTCGGTTGTTTGAAATTGGAATCAACTTGTAGTTTCATTCTTGGCTCGTTTGAGCCCGGAAACAACTTGTAGCTTCATTATTGACTAGATTGAAGTTGAAAATAATTTTTAGCTTCATTCCGGACTCGTTTGAAGTTGAAAACAACTTGTAGCTTCATTCTGGACTCATTTGAAGTTGAAAACAACTTATAGCTGCATTTTCGGTTGTTTGATATTGGAATCAACTTGTAGTTTCATTCTTGACTCGATTGAGCCTGGAAAAAACTTGTAGCTTCACTATTGACTAGATTGAAGTTGGAAACAATTTTTAGCTTCATTCCGGAGTCGTTTGAAGTTGAAAACAAGTTGTAGCTTCATATTCGTTTGTTTGAAATTGGAATCAACTTGTAGTTTCATTCTTGACTCGTTTGAGCCCGAAAACAACTTGTAGCTTCATTATTGACTAGATGGAAGTTGGAAACAACTTTTTTTTTTGCTAAATGAGTTGGAAACAACTTGTAACTTCATTCCGGTCTTGTTTGAAGTTGACACCAACTTGTAGCTTCATTTTCGGTTGTTTGAAATTAGAATCAACTAGTAGTTTCAATCTTGACTCGTTTGAGCCCGGAAACAACTTGTAGATTCATTGTTGACTAGATTGAAGTTGGAAACAACTCGTAGCTTCATTTTCAGTTGTGTGAAATTGGAATCAACTTGTAGTTTCATTCTTGACTCGTTTGAGCCCGGAAACAATTTGTAGCTTCATTATTGACTATATTGAAGTTGGAAACAATTTTTAACTTTATTCCGGACTCGTTTGCAGTTGAAAACAACTTGTAGGTTCATATTCGGTTGTTTGAAATTGGAATCAACTTGTAGTTTCATTCTTGACTCGTTTGAGCCCGGACACAACTTGTAGCTTCATTATTGACTAGATTGAAGTTGGAAACAACTTGTAGCTTCATTCCATACTCGTTTGAAGTTGAAAACAACTTGTAGCTTCATTTTCGGTTGTTTGAAATTAGAATCAACTTGTAGTTTCAATCTTGACTCGTTTGAGCCCGGAAACAACTTGGAGATTCATTGTTGACTAGATTGAAGTTGGAAACAACTTGTAGCTTCATTTTCGGTTGTTTGAAATTAGAATCAACTTGTAGTTTCAATCTTGACTCGTTTGAGCCCGGAAACAACTTGGAGATTCATTGTTGACTAGATTGAAGTTGGAAACAACTTGTAGCTTCATTTTCGGTTGTTTGAAATTGGAATCAACTTGTAGTTTCATTCTTGACTCGTTTGAGCCCGGAAACAACTTGTAGCTTCATTATTGACTAGATTGAAGTTGGAAACAACTTTTTTTTTTGCTAAATGAGTTGGAAACAACTTGTAGCTTCATTCTGGACTCGTTTGAAGTTGAAACCAACTTGTAGCTTCATTTTCGGTTGTCTGAAATTGGAATCAACTTGTAGTTTCATTCTTGACTCGTTTGAGCCTGGAAACAACTTGTACCTTCATTATTGACTAGATTGAAGTTGGAAACAATTTTTAGCTTCATTCCGGACTCGTTTGAAGTTGAAAACAACTTGTAGCTTTATATTCGGTTGTTTGAAATTGGAATCAACTTGTAGTTTCATTCTTGACTCGTTTGAGCCCGGAAACAACTTGTAGCTTCATTATTGACTAGATTGAATTTGGAAACAACTTGTAGCTTCATTCCATACTCGTTTGAAGTTGAAAACAACTTGTAGCTTCATTTTCGGTTGTTTGAAATTGGAATCAACTTGTAGTTTCATTCTTGGCTCGTTTGAGCCCGGAAACAACTTGTAGCTTCATTATTGACTAGATTGAAGTTGAAAATAATTTTTAGCTTCATTCCGGACTCGTTTGAAGTTGAAAACAACTTGTAGCTTCATTCTGGACTCATTTGAAGTTGAAAACAACTTATAGCTGCATTTTCGGTTGTTTGATATTGGAATCAACTTGTAGTTTCATTCTTGACTCGATTGAGCCTGGAAAAAACTTGTAGCTTCACTATTGACTAGATTGAAGTTGGAAACAATTTTTAGCTTCATTCCGGAGTCGTTTGAAGTTGAAAACAAGTTGTAGCTTCATATTCGTTTGTTTGAAATTGGAATCAACTTGTAGTTTCATTCTTGACTCGTTTGAGCCCGAAAACAACTTGTAGCTTCATTATTGACTAGATGGAAGTTGGAAACAACTTTTTTTTTGCTAAATGAGTTGGAAACAACTTGTAACTTCATTCCGGTCTTGCTTGAAGTTGACACCAACTTGTAGCTTCATTTTCGGTTGTTTGAAATTAGAATCAACTAGTAGTTTCAATCTTGACTCGTTTGAGCCCGGAAACAACTTGGAGATTCATTGTTGACTAGATTGAAGTTGGAAACAACTTGTAGCTTCATTTTCGATTGTTTGAAATTGGAATCAACTTGTAGTTTCATTCTTGACTCGTTTGAGCCCGGAAACAACTTGTAGCTTCATTATTGACTAGATTGAAGTTGGAAACAACTTTTTTTTTTTGCTAAATGAGTTGGAAACAACTTGTAGCTTCATTCTGGACTCGTTTGAAGTTGAAACCAACTTGTAGCTTCATTTTCGGTTGTCTGAAATTGGAATCAACTTGTAGTTTCATTCTTGACTCGTTTGAGCCTGGAAACAACTTGTACCTTCATTATTGACTAGATTGAAGTTGGAAACAATTTTTAGCTTCATTCCGGACTCGTTTGAAGTTGAAAACAACTTGTAGCTTCATATTCGGTTGTTTGAAATTGGAATCAACTTGTAGTTTCATTCTTGACTCGTTTGAGCCCGGAAACAACTTGTAGCTTCATTATTGACTAGATTGAATTTGGAAACAACTTGTAGCTTCATTCCATACTCGTTTGAAGTTGAAAACAACTTGTAGCTTCATTTTCGGTTGTTTGAAATTGGAATCAACTTGTAGTTTCATTCTTGGCTCGTTTGAGCCCGGAAACAACTTGTAGCTTCATTATTGACTAGATTGAAGTTGAAAATAATTTTTAGCTTCATTCCGGACTCGTTTGAAGTTGAAAACAACTTGTAGCTTCATTCTGGACTCATTTGAAGTTGAAAACAACTTATAGCTGCATTTTCGGTTGTTTGATATTGGAATCAACTTGTAGTTTCATTCTTGACTCGATTGAGCCTGGAAAAAACTTGTAGCTTCACTATTGACTAGATTGAAGTTGGAAACAATTTTTAGCTTCATTCCGGAGTCGTTTGAAGTTGAAAACAAGTTGTAGCTTCATATTCGTTTGTTTGAAATTGGAATCAACTTGTAGTTTCATTCTTGACTTGTTTGAGCCCGAAAACAACTTGTAGCTTCATTATTGACTAGATGGAAGTTGGAAACAACTTTTTTTTTTGCTAAATGAGTTGGAAACAACTTGTAACTTCATTCCGGTCTTGTTTGAAGTTGACACCAACTTGTAGCTTCATTTTCGGTTGTTTGAAATTAGAATCAACTAGTAGTTTCAATCTTGACTCGTTTGAGCCCGGAAACAACTTGTAGATTCATTGTTGACTAGATTGAAGTTGGAAACAACTCGTAGCTTCATTTTCAGTTGTGTGAAATTGGAATCAACTTGTAGTTTCATTCTTGACTCGTTTGAGCCCGGAAACAATTTGTAGCTTCATTATTGACTATATTGAAGTTGGAAACAATTTTTAACTTTATTCCGGACTCGTTTGCAGTTGAAAACAACTTGTAGGTTCATATTCGGTTGTTTGAAATTGGAATCAACTTGTAGTTTCATTCTTGACTCGTTTGAGCCCGGACACAACTTGTAGCTTCATTATTGACTAGATTGAAGTTGGAAACAACTTGTAGCTTCATTCCATACTCGTTTGAAGTTGAAAACAACTTGTAGCTTCATTTTCGGTTGTTTGAAATTAGAATCAACTTGTAGTTTCAATCTTGACTCGTTTGAGCCCGGAAACAACTTGGAGATTCATTGTTGACTAGATTGAAGTTGGAAACAACTTGTAGCTTCATTTTCGGTTGTTTGAAATTAGAATCAACTTGTAGTTTCAATCTTGACTCGTTTGAGCCCGGAAACAACTTGGAGATTCATTGTTGACTAGATTGAAGTTGGAAACAACTTGTAGCTTCATTTTCGGTTGTTTGAAATTGGAATCAACTTGTAGTTTCATTCTTGACTCGTTTGAGCCCGGAAACAACTTGTAGCTTCATTATTGACTAGATTGAAGTTGGAAACAACTTTTTTTTTTGCTAAATGAGTTGGAAACAACTTGTAGCTTCATTCTGGACTCGTTTGAAGTTGAAACCAACTTGTAGCTTCATTTTCGGTTGTCTGAAATTGGAATCAACTTGTAGTTTCATTCTTGACTCGTTTGAGCCTGGAAACAACTTGTACCTTCATTATTGACTAGATTGAAGTTGGAAACAATTTTTAGCTTCATTCCGGACTCGTTTGAAGTTGAAAACAACTTGTAGCTTCATATTCGGTTGTTTGAAATTGGAATCAACTTGTAGTTTCATTCTTGACTCGTTTGAGCCCGGAAACAACTTGTAGCTTCATTATTGACTAGATTGAATTTGGAAACAACTTGTAGCTTCATTCCATACTCGTTTGAAGTTGAAAACAACTTGTAGCTTCATTTTCGGTTGTTTGAAATTGGAATCAACTTGTAGTTTCATTCTTGGCTCGTTTGAGCCCGGAAACAACTTGTAGCTTCATTATTGACTAGATTGAAGTTGAAAATAATTTTTAGCTTCATTCCGGACTCGTTTGAAGTTGAAAACAACTTGTAGCTTCATTCTGGACTCATTTGAAGTTGAAAACAACTTATAGCTGCATTTTCGGTTGTTTGATATTGGAATTAACTTGTAGTTTCATTCTTGACTCGATTGAGCCTGGAAAAAACTTGTAGCTTCACTATTGACTAGATTGAAGTTGGAAACAATTTTTAGCTTCATTCCGGAGTCGTTTGAAGTTGAAAACAAGTTGTAGCTTCATATTCGTTTGTTTGAAATTGGAATCAACTTGTAGTTTCATTCTTGACTCGTTTGAGCCCGAAAACAACTTGTAGCTTCATTATTGACTAGATGGAAGTTGGAAACAACTTTTTTTTTTTGCTAAATGAGTTGGAAACAACTTGTAACTTCATTCCGGTCTTGTTTGAAGTTGACACCAACTTGTAGCTTCATTTTCGGTTGTTTGAAATTAGAATCAACTAGTAGTTTCAATCTTGACTCGTTTGAGCCCGGAAACAACTTGGAGATTCATTGTTGACTAGATTGAAGTTGGAAACAACTTGTAGCTTCATTTTCGGTTGTTTGAAATTGGAATCAACTTGTAGTTTCATTCTTGACTCGTTTGAGCCCGGAAACAACTTGTAGCTTCATTATTGACTAGATTGAAGTTGGAAACAACTTTTTTTTTTGCTAAATGAGTTGGAAACAACTTGTAGCTTCATTCTGGACTCGTTTGAAGTTGAAACCAACTTGTAGCTTCATTTTCGGTTGTCTGAAATTGGAATCAACTTGTAGTTTCATTCTTGACTCGTTTGAGCCTGGAAACAACTTGTACCTTCATTATTGACTAGATTGAAGTTGGAAACAATTTTTAGCTTCATTCCGGACTCGTTTGAAGTTGAAAACAACTTGTAGCTTCATATTCGGTTGTTTGAAATTGGAATCAACTTGTAGTTTCATTCTTGACTCGTTTGAGCCCGGAAACAACTTGTAGCTTCATTATTGACTAGATTGAATTTGGAAACAACTTGTAGCTTCATTCCATACTCGTTTGAAGTTGAAAACAACTTGTAGCTTCATTTTCGGTTGTTTGAAATTGGAATCAACTTGTAGTTTCATTCTTGGCTCGTTTGAGCCCGGAAACAACTTGTAGCTTCATTATTGACTAGATGGAAGTTGGAAACAACTTTTTTTTTTTGCTAAATGAGTTGGAAACAACTTGTAACTTCATTCCGGTCTTGTTTGAAGTTGACACCAACTTGTAGCTTCATTTTCGGTTGTTTGAAATTAGAATCAACTAGTAGTTTCAATCTTGACTCGTTTGAGCCCGGAAACAACTTGTAGATTCATTGTTGACTAGATTGAAGTTGGAAACAACTCGTAGCTTCATTTTCAGTTGTGTGAAATTGGAATCAACTTGTAGTTTCATTCTTGACTCGTTTGAGCCCGGAAACAATTTGTAGCTTCATTATTGACTATATTGAAGTTGGAAACAATTTTTAACTTTATTCCGGACTCGTTTGCAGTTGAAAACAACTTGTAGGTTCATATTCGGTTGTTTGAAATTGGAATCAACTTGTAGTTTTATTCTTGACTCGTTTGAGCCCGGACACAACTTGTAGCTTCATTATTGACTAGATTGAAGTTGGAAACAACTTGTAGCTTCATTCCATACTCGTTTGAAGTTGAAAACAACTTGTAGCTTCATTTTCGGTTGTTTGAAATTGGAATCAACTTGTAGTTTCATTCTTGGCTCGTTTGAGCCCGGAAACAACTTGTAGCTTCATTATTGACTAGATTGAAGTTGGAAATAATTTTTAGCTTCATTCCGGACTCGTTTGAAGTTGAAAACAACTTGTAGCTTCATTCTGGACTCAGATGAAGTTGAAAACAACTTGTACCTTCATTTTCGTTTGTTTGAAATTGGAATCAACTTGTAGTTTCATTCTTGACTCGTTTGAGCCCGAAAACAACTTGTAGCTTCATTATTGACTAGATGGAAGTTGGAAACAACTTTTTTTTTTGCTAAATGAGTTGGAAACAACTTGTAACTTCATTCCGGTCTTGTTTGAAGTTGACACCAACTTGTAGCTTCATTTTCGGTTGTTTGAAATTAGAATCAACTAGTAGTTTCAATCTTGACTCGTTTGAGCCCGGAAACAACTTGTAGATTCATTGTTGACTAGATTGAAGTTGGAAACAACTCGTAGCTTCATTTTCAGTTGTGTGAAATTGGAATCAACTTGTAGTTTCATTCTTGACTCGTTTGAGCCCGGAAACAATTTGTAGCTTCATTATTGACTATATTGAAGTTGGAAACAATTTTTAACTTTATTCCGGACTCGTTTGCAGTTGAAAACAACTTGTAGGTTCATATTCGGTTGTTTGAAATTGGAATCAACTTGTAGTTTTATTCTTGACTCGTTTGAGCCCGGACACAACTTGTAGCTTCATTATTGACTAGATTGAAGTTGGAAACAACTTGTAGCTTCATTCCATACTCGTTTGAAGTTGAAAACAACTTGTAGCTTCATTTTCGGTTGTTTGAAATTGGAATCAACTTGTAGTTTCATTCTTGGCTCGTTTGAGCCCGGAAACAACTTGTAGCTTCATTATTGACTAGATTGAAGTTGGAAATAATTTTTAGCTTCATTCCGGACTCGTTTGAAGTTGAAAACAACTTGTAGCTTCATTCTGGACTCAGATGAAGTTGAAAACAACTTGTAGCTTCATTTTCGTTTGTTTGAAATTGGAATCAACTTGTAGTTTCATTCTTGACTCGTTTGAGCCTGGAAACAACTTGTAGCTTCGCTATTGACTAGATTGCAGTTGGAAACAATTTTTAGCTTCATTCCGGACTTGTTTGAAGTTGAAAACAACTTGTAGGTTCATTTTCAGTTGTTTGAAATTGGAATCAACTTGTAGTTTCATTCTTGGCTTGTTTGAGTCCGGAAACAACTTGTAGCTTCATTATTGAATAGATTGAAGATGAAAATAATTTTTAGCTTCATTCCGGACTCGTTTGAAGTTGAAAACAACTTGTAGCTTCATTCTGGACTCAGATGAAGTTGAAAACAACTTGTAGCTTCATTTTCGTTTGTTTGAAATTGGAATCAACTTGTAGTTTCATTCTTGACTCGATTGAGCCTGGAAAAAACTTGTAGCTTCACTATTGACTAGATTGAAGTTGGAAACAATTTTTAGCTTCATTCCGGAGTCGTTTGAAGTTGAAAACAAGTTGTAGCTTCATATTCGTTTGTTTGAAATTGGAATCAACTTGTAGTTTCATTCTTGACTCGTTTGAGCCCGGAAACAACTTGTAGCTTCATTATTGACTAGATTGAAGTTGGAAACAACTTTTTTTTTGCTAAATGAGTTGGAAACAAGTTGTAGCTTCATTCTGGACTCGTTTGAAGTTGAAACCAACTTGTGGCTTCATTTTCGGTTGTCTGAAATTGGAATCAACTTGTAGTTTCATTCTTGACTCGTTTGAGCCTGGAAACAACTTGTAGCTTCATTATTGACTAGATTGAAGTTGGAAACAATTTTTAGCTTCATTCCGGACTCGTTTGAAGTTGAAAACAACTTGTAGGTTCATATTCGGTTGTTTGAAATTGGAATCAACTTGTAGTTTCATTCTTGACTCGTTTGAGCCCGGAAACAACTTGTAGCTTCATTATTGACTAGATTGAAGTTGGAAACAACTTGTAGCTTCATTCCATACTCGTTTGAAGTTGAAAACAACTTGTAGCTTCATTTTCGGTTGTTTGAAATTGGAATCAACTTGTAGTTTCATTCTTGGCTCGTTTGAGCCTGGAAACAACTTGTAGCTTCATTATTGACTAGATTGAAGTTGGAAATAATTTTTAGCTTCATTCCGGACTCGTTTGAAGTTGAAAACAACTTGTAGCTTCATTCTGGACTCAGATGAAGTTGAAAACAACTTGTAGCTTCATTTTCGGTTGTTTGAAATTGGAATCAACTTGTAGTTTCATTCTTGACTCGTTTGAGCCTGGAAACAACTTGTAGCTTCACTATTGACTAGATTGGAGTTGGAAACAATTTTTAGCTTCATTCCGGACTCGTTTGAAGTTGAAAACAACTTGTAGGTTCATTTTCAGTTGTTTGAAATTGGAATCAACTTGTAGTTTCATTCTTGGCTCGTTTGAGCCTGGAAACAACTTGTAGCTTCATTATTGACTAGATTGGAGTTGGAAACAATTTTTAGCTTCATTCCGGACTCGTTCGAAGTTGAAAACAACTTGTAGGTTCATTTTCAGTTGTTTAAAATTGGAATCAACTTGTAGTTTCATTCTTGGCTCGTTTGAGCCTGGAAACAACTTGTAGCTTCATTATTGACTAGATTGAAGTTGAAAATAATTTTTAGCTTCATTCCGGACTCGTTTGAAGTTGAAAACAATTTGTAGCTTCATTCTGGACTCATTTGAAGTTGAAAACAACTTATAGCTGCATTTTCGGTTGTTTGATATTGGAATCAACTTGTAGTTTCATTCTTGACTCGATTGAGCCTGGAAAAAACTTGTAGCTTCACTATTGACTAGATTGAAGTTGGAAACAATTTTTAGCTTCATTCCGGAGTCGTTTGAAGTTGAAAACAAGTTGTAGCTTCATATTCGTTTGTTTGAAATTGGAATCAACTTGTAGTTTCATTCTTGACTCGTTTGAGCCCGTAAACAACTTGTAGCTTCATTATTGACAAGATTGAAGTTGGAAATAATTTTTAGCTTCATTCCGGACTGGTTTGAAGTTGCCACCAACTTGTAGCTTCATTTTCGGTTGTTTGAAATTAGAATCAACTTGTAGTTTCAATCTTGACTCGTTTGAGCCCGGAAACAACTTGGAGATTCATTGTTGACTAGATTGAAGTTGGAAACAACTTGTAGCTTCATTTTCGGTTGTTTGAAATTGGAATCAACTTGTAGTTTCATTCTTGACTCGTTTGAGCCCGGAAACAACTTGTAGCTTCATTATTGACTAGATTGAAGTTGGAAACAACTTTTTTTTTTGCTAAATGAGTTGGAAACAACTTGTAGCTTCATTCTGGACTCGTTTGAAGTTGAAACCAACTTGTAGCTTCATTTTCGGTTGTCTGAAATTGGAATCAACTTGTAGTTTCATTCTTGACTCGTTTGAGCCTGAAAACAACTTGTACCTTCATTATTGACTAGATTGAAGTTGGAAACAATTTTGAGCTTCATTCCGGACTCGTTTGAAGTTGAAAACAACTTGTAGCTTCATATTCGGTTGTTTGAAATTGGAATCAACTTGTAGTTTCATTCTTGACTTGTTTGAGCCCGGAAACAACTTGTAGCTTCATTATTGACTAGATTGAAGTTGGAAACAACTTGTAGCTTCATTCCATACTCGTTTGAAGTTGAAAACAACTTGTAGCTTCATTTTCGGTTGTTTGAAATTGGAATCAACTTGTAGTTTCATTCTTGGCTCGTTTGAGCCCGGAAACAACTTGTAGCTTCATTATTGACTAGATTGAAGTTGAAAATAATTTTTAGCTTCATTCCGGACTCGTTTGAAGTTGAAAACAACTTGTAGCTTCATTCTGGACTCATTTGAAGTTGAAAACAACTTATAGCTGCATTTTCGGTTGTTTGATATTGGAATCAACTTGTAGTTTCATTCTTGACTCGATTGAGCCTGGAAAAAACTTGTAGCTTCACTATTGACTAGATTGAAGTTGGAAACAATTTTTAGCTTCATTCCGGAGTCGTTTGAAGTTGAAAACAAGTTGTAGCTTCATATTCGTTTGTTTGAAATTGGAATCAACTTGTAGTTTCATTCTTGACTCGTTTGAGCCCGGAAACAACTTGTAGCTTCATTATTGACTAGATGGAAGTTGGAAACAACTTTTTTTTTTGCTAAATGAGTTGGAAACAACTTGTAACTTCATTCCGGTCTTGTTTGAAGTTGACACCAACTTGTAGCTTCATTTTCGGTTGTTTGAAATTAGAATCAACTAGTAGTTTCAATCTTGACTCGTTTGAGCCCGGAAACAACATGTAGATTCATTGTTGACTAGATTGAAGTTGGAAACAACTCGTAGCTTCATTTTCAGTTGTGTGAAATTGGAATCAACTTGTAGTTTCATTCTTGGCTCGTTTGAGCCTGGAAACAACTTGTAGCTTCATTATTGACTAGATTGAAGTTGGAAATAATTTTTAGCTTCATTCCGGACTCGTTTGAAGTTGAAAACAACTTGTAGCTTCATTCTGGACTCAGATGAAGTTGAAAACAACTTGTAGCTTCATTTTCAGTTGTTTGAAATTGGAATCAACTTGTAGTTTCATTCTTGACTCGTTTGAGCCTGGAAACAACTTGTAGCTTCACTATTGACTAGATTGGAGTTGGAAATAATTTTTAGCTTCATTCCGGACTCGTTTGAAGTTGAAAACAACTTGTAGCTTCATTCTGGACTCAGATGAAGTTGAAAACAACTTGTAGCTTCATTTTCGGTTGTTTGAAATTGGAATCAACTTGTAGTTTCATTCTTGACTCGTTTGAGCCTGGAAACAACTTGTAGCTTCACTATTGACTAGATTGGAGTTGGAAACAATTTTTAGCTTCATTCTGGACTCGTTTGAAGTTGAAAACAACTTGTAGGTTCATTTTCAGTTGTTTGAAATTGGAATCAACTTGTAGTTTCATTCTTGGCTCGTTTGAGTCTGGAAACAACTTGTAGCTTCATTATTGACTAGATTGAAGTTGAAAATAATTTTTAGCTTCATTCCGGACTCGTTTGAAGTTGAAAACAACTTGTAGCTTCATTCTGGACTCAGATGAAGTTGAAAACAAGTTGTAGCTTCATATTCGTTTGTTTGAAATTGGAATCAACTTGTAGTTTCATTCTTGACTCGTTTGAGCTCGGAAACAACTTGTAGCTTCATTATTGACTAGATTGAAGTTGGAAACAACTTGTAGCTTCATTCCATACTCGTTTGAAGTTGAAAACAACTTGTAGCTTCATTTTCGGTTGTTTGAAATTGGAATCAACTTGTAGTTTCATTCTTGACTCGTTTGAGCTCGGAAACAACTTGTAGCTTCATTATTGACTAGATTGAAGTTGGAAACAACTTGTAGCTTCATTCCATACTCGTTTGAAGTTGAAAACAACTTGTAGCTTCATTTTCGGTTGTTTGAAATTGGAATCAACTTGTAGTTTCATTCTTGGCTCGTTTGAGCCTGGAAACAACTTGTAGCTTCATTATTGACTAGATTGAAGTTGGAAATAATTTTTAGCTTCATTCCGGACTCGTTTGAAGTTGAAAACAACTTGTAGCTTCATTCTGGACTCAGATGAAGTTGAAAACAACTTGTAGCTTCATTTTCGGTTGTTTGAAATTGGAATCAACTTGTAGTTTCATTCTTGACTCGTTTGAGCCTGGAAACAACTTGTAGCTTCACTATTGACTAGATTGGAGTTGGAAATAATTTTTAGCTTCATTCCGGACTCGTTTGAAGTTGAAAACAACTTGTAGCTTCATTCTGGACTCAGATGAAGTTGAAAACAACTTGTAGCTTCATTTTCGGTTGTTTGAAATTGGAATCAACTTGTAGTTTCATTCTTGACTCGTTTGAGCTCGGAAACAACTTGTAGCTTCATTATTGACTAGATTGAAGTTGGAAACAACTTGTAGCTTCATTCCATACTCGTTTGAAGTTGAAAACAACTTGTAGCTTCATTTTCGGTTGTTTGAAATTGGAATCAACTTGTAGTTTCATTCTTGACTCGTTTGAGCTCGGAAACAACTTGTAGCTTCATTATTGACTAGATTGAAGTTGGAAACAACTTGTAGCTTCATTCCATACTCGTTTGAAGTTGAAAACAACTTGTAGCTTCATTTTCGGTTGTTTGAAATTGGAATCAACTTGTAGTTTCATTCTTGGCTCGTTTGAGCCTGGAAACAACTTGTAGCTTCATTATTGACTAGATTGAAGTTGGAAATAATTTTTAGCTTCATTTCGGACTCGTTTGAAGTTGAAAACAACTTGTAGCTTCATTCTGGACTCAGATGAAGTTGAAAACAACTTGTAGCTTCATTTTCGGTTGTTTGAAATTGGAATCAACTTGTAGTTTCATTCTTGACTCGTTTGAGCCTGGAAACAACTTGTAGCTTCACTATTGACTAGATTGGAGTTGGAAACAATTTTTAGCTTCATTCTGGACTCGTTTGAAGTTGAAAACAACTTGTAGGTTCATTTTCAGTTGTTTGAAATTGGAATCAACTTGTAGTTTCATTCTTGGCTCGTTTGAGTCTGGAAACAACTTGTAGCTTCATTATTGACTAGATTGAAGTTGAAAATAATTTTTAGCTTCATTCCGGACTCGTTTGAAGTTGAAAACAACTTGTAGCTTCATTCTGGACTCATTTGAAGTTGAAAACAACTTATAGCTGCATTTTCGGTTGTTTGATATTGGAATCAACTTGTAGTTTCATTCTTGACTCGATTGAGCCTGGAAAAAACTTGTAGCTTCACTATTGACTAGATTGAAGTTGGAAACAATTTTTAGCTTCATTCCGGAGTCGTTTGAAGTTGAAAACAAGTTGTAGCTTCATATTCGTTTGTTTGAAATTGGAATCAACTTGTAGTTTCATTCTTGACTCGTTTGAGGCCGGAAACAACTTGTAGCTTCATTATTGACTAGATTGAAGTTGGAAACAACTTTTTTTTTTTTGCTAAATGAGTTGGAAACAACTTGTAGCTTCATTCTGGACTCGTTTGAAGTTGAAACCAACTTGTAGCTTCATTTTCGGTTGTCTGAAATTGGAATCAACTTGTAGTTTCATTCTTGACTCGTTTGAGCCTGGAAACAACTTGTACCTTCATTATTGACTAGATTGAAGTTGGAAACAATTTTTAGCTTCATTCCGGACTCGTTTGAAGTTGAAAACAACTTGTAGCTTCATATTCGGTTGTTTGAAATTGGAATCAACTTGTAGTTTCATTCTTGACTCGTTTGAGCCCGGAAACAACTTGTAGCTTCATTATTGACTAGATTGAATTTGGAAACAACTTGTAGTTTCATTCCATACTCGTTTGAAGTTGAAAACAACTTGTAGCTTCATTTTCGGTTGTTTGAAATTGGAATCAACATGTAGTTTCATTCTTGGCTCGTTTGAGCCCGGAAACAACTTGTAGCTTCATTATTGACTAGATTGAAGTTGAAAATAATTTTTAGCTTCATTCCGGACTCGTTTGAAGTTGAAAACAACTTGTAGCTTCATTCTGGACTCATTTGAAGTTGAAAACAACTTATAGCTGCATTTTCGGTTGTTTGATATTGGAATCAACTTGTAGTTTCATTCTTGACTCGATTGAGCCTGGAAAAAACTTGTAGCTTCACTATTGACTAGATTGAAGTTGGAAACAATTTTTAGCTTCATTCCGGAGTCGTTTGAAGTTGAAAACAAGTTGTAGCTTCATATTCGTTTGTTTGAAATTGGAATCAACTTTTAGTTTCATTCTTGACTCGTTTAAGCCCGGAAACAACTTGTAGCTTCATTATTGACTAGATGGAAGTTGGAAACAACTTGTTTTTTTGCTAAATGAGTTGGAAACAACTTGTAACTTCATTCCGGACTTGTTTGAAGTTGACACCAACTTGTAGCTTCATTTTCGGTTGTTTGAAATTAGAATCAACTAGTAGTTTCAATCTTGACTCGTTTGAGCCCGGAAACAACTTGTAGATTCATTGTTGACTAGATTGAAGTTGGAAACAACTCGTAGCTTCATTTTCAGTTGTGTGAAATTGGAATCAACTTGTAGTTTCATTCTTGACTCGTTTGAGCCCGGAAACAACTTGTAGCTTCATTATTGACTATATTGAAGTTGGAAACAATTTTTAGCTTTATTCCGGACTCGTTTGCAGTTGAAAACAACTTGTAGGTTCATATTCGGTTGTTTGAAATTGGAATCAACTTGTAGTTTCATTCTTGACTCGTTTGAGCCCGGACACAACTTGTAGCTTCATTATTGACTAGATTGAAGTTGGAAACAACTTGTAGCTTCATTCCATACTCGTTTGAAGTTGAAAACAACTTGTAGCTTCATTATTGACTAGATGGAAGTTGGAAACAACTTGTTTTTTTGCTAAATGAGTTGGAAACAACTTGTAACTTCATTCCGGACTTGTTTGAAGTTGACACCAACTTGTAGCTTCATTTTCGGTTGTTTGAAATTAGAATCAACTAGTAGTTTCAATCTTGACTCGTTTGAGCCCGGAAACAACTTGTAGATTCATTGTTGACTAGATTGAAGTTGGAAACAACTCGTAGCTTCATTTTCAGTTGTGTGAAATTGGAATCAACTTGTAGTTTCATTCTTGACTCGTTTGAGCCCGGAAACAACTTGTAGCTTCATTATTGACTATATTGAAGTTGGAAACAATTTTTAGCTTTATTCCTGACTCGTTTGCAGTTGAAAACAACTTGTAGGTTCATATTCGGTTGTTTGAAATTGGATTCAACTTGTAGTTTCATTCTTGACTCGTTTGAGCCCGGACACAACTTGTAGCTTCATTATTGACTAGATTGAAGTTGGAAACAACTTGTAGCTTCATTCCATACTCGTTTGAAGTTGAAAACAACTTGTAGCTTCATTTTCGGTTGTTTGAAATTGGAATCAACTTGTAGTTTCATTCTTGGCTCGTTTGAGCCCGGAAACAACTTGTAGCTTCATTATTGAGTAGATTGAAGTTGGAAATAATTTTTAGCTTCAATCCGGACTCGTTTGAAGTTGAAAACAACTTGTAGCTTCATTCTGGACTCAGATGAAGTTGAAAACAACTTGTAGCTTCATTTTCGGTTGTTTGAAATTGGAATCAACTTGTAGTTTCATTCTTGACTCGTTTGAGCCTGGAAACAACTTGTAGCTTCACTATTGACTAGATTGGAGTTGGAAATAATTTTTAGCTTCATTCCGGACTCGTTTGAAGTTGAAAACAACTTGTAGCTTCATTCTGGACTCAGATGAAGTTGAAAACAACTTGTAGCTTCATTTTCGGTTGTTTGAAATTGGAATCAACTTGTAGTTTCATTCTTGACTCGTTTGAGCCTGGAAACAACTTGTAGCTTCACTATTGACTAGATTGGAGTTGGAAACAATTTTTAGCTTCATTTTGGACTCGTTTGAAGTTGAAAACAACTTGTAGGTTCATTTTCAGTTGTTTGAAATTGGAATCAACTTGTAGTTTCATTCTTGGCTCGTTTGAGTCTGGAAACAACTTGTAGCTTCATTATTGACTAGATTGAAGTTGAAAATAATTTTTAGCTTCATTCCGGACTCGTTTGAAGTTGAAAACAACTTGTAGCTTCATTCTGGACTAATTTGAAGTTGAAAACAACTTATAGCTGCATTTTCGGTTGTTTGATATTGGAATCAACTTGTAGTTTCATTCTTGACTCGATTGAGCTTGGAAAAAACTTGTAGCTTCACTATTGACTAGATTGAAGTTGGAAACAATTTTTAGCTTCATTCCGGAGTCGTTTGAAGTTGAAAACAAGTTGTAGCTTCATTTTCGGTTGTCTGAAATTGGAATCAACTTGTAGTTTCATTCTTGACTCGTTTGAGCCTGGAAACAACTTGTACCTTCATTATTGACTAGATTGAAGTTGGAAACAATTTTTAGCTTCATTCCGGACTCGTTTGAAGTTGAAAACAACTTGTAGCTTCATATTCGGTTGTTTGAAATTGGAATCAACTTGTAGTTTCATTCTTGACTCGTTTGAGCCCGGAAACAACTTGTAGCTTCATTATTGACTAGATTGAATTTGGAAACAACTTGTAGCTTCATTCCATACTCGTTTGAAGTTGAAAACAACTTGTAGCTTCATTTTCGGTTGTTTGAAATTGGAATCAACTTGTAGTTTCATTCTTGGCTCGTTTGAGCCCGGAAACAACTTGTAGCTTCATTATTGACTAGATTGAAGTTGAAAATAATTTTTAGCTTCATTCCGGACTCGTTTGAAGTTGAAAACAACTTGTAGCTTCATTCTGGACTCATTTGAAGTTGAAAACAACTTATAGCTGCATTTTCGGTTGTTTGATATTGGAATCAACTTGTAGTTTCATTCTTGACTCGATTGAGCCCGGAAAAAACTTGTAGCTTCATTCCGGACTTGTTTGAAGTTGACACCAACTTGTAGCTTCATTTTCGGTTGTTTGAAATTAGAATCAACTAGTAGTTTCAATCTTGACTCGTTTGAGCCCGGAAACAACTTGTAGATTCATTGTTGACTAGATTGAAGTTGGAAACAACTCGTAGCTTCATTTTCAGTTGTGTGAAATTGGAATCAACTTGTAGTTTCATTCTTGACTCGTTTGAGCCCGGAAACAACTTGTAGCTTCATTATTGACTATATTGAAGTTGGAAACAATTTTTAGCTTTATTCCGGACTCGTTTGCAGTTGAAAACAACTTGTAGGTTCATATTCGGTTGTTTGAAATTGGAATCAACTTGTAGTTTCATTCTTGACTCGTTTGAGCCCGGACACAACTTGTAGCTTCATTATTGACTAGATTGAAGTTGGAAACAACTTGTAGCTTCATTCCATACTCGTTTGAAGTTGAAAACAACTTGTAGCTTCATTTTCGGTTGTTTGAAATTGGAATCAACTTGTAGTTTCATTCTTGGCTCGTTTGAGCCCGGAAACAACTTGTAGCTTCATTATTGACTAGATTGAAGTTGGAAATAATTTTTAGCTTCAATCCGGACTCGTTTGAAGTTGAAAACAACTTGTAGCTTCATTCTGGACTCAGATGAAGTTGAAAACAACTTGTAGCTTCATTTTCGGTTGTTTGAAATTGGAATCAACTTGTAGTTTCATTCTTGACTCGTTTGAGCCTGGAAACAACTTGTAGCTTCACTATTGACTAGATTGGAGTTGGAAATAATTTTTAGCTTCATTCCGGACTCGTTTGAAGTTGAAAACAACTTGTAGCTTCATTCTGGACTCAGATGAAGTTGAAAACAACTTGTAGCTTCATTTTCGGTTGTTTGAAATTGGAATCAACTTGTAGTTTCATTCTTGACTCGTTTGAGCCTGGAAACAACTTGTAGCTTCACTATTGACTAGATTGGAGTTGGAAACAATTTTTAGCTTCATTCTGGACTCGTTTGAAGTTGAAAACAACTTGTAGGTTCATTTTCAGTTGTTTGAAATTGGAATCAACTTGTAGTTTCATTCTTGGCTCGTTTGAGTCTGGAAACAACTTGTAGCTTCATTATTGACTAGATTGAAGTTGAAAATAATTTTTAGCTTCATTCTGGACTCGTTTGAAGTTGAAAACAACTTGTAGCTTCATTCTGGACTCATTTGAAGTTGAAAACAACTTATAGCTGCATTTTCGGTTGTTTGATATTGGAATCAACTTGTAGTTTCATTCTTGACTCGATTGAGCCTGGAAAAAACTTGTAGCTTCACTATTGACTAGATTGAAGTTGGAAACAATTTTTAGCTTCATTCCGGAGTCGTTTGAAGTTGAAAACAAGTTGTAGCTTCATATTCGTTTGTTTGAAATTGGAATCAACTTGTAGTTTCATTCTTGACTCGTTTGAGGCCGGAAACAACTTGTAGCTTCATTATTGACTAGATTGAAGTTGGAAACAACTTTTTTTTTTTTGCTAAATGAGTTGGAAACAACTTGTAGCTTCATTCTGGACTCGTTTGAAGTTGAAACCAACTTGTAGCTTCATTTTCGGTTGTCTGAAATTGGAATCAACTTGTAGTTTCATTCTTGACTCGTTTGAGCCTGGAAACAACTTGTACCTTCATTATTGACTAGATTGAAGTTGGAAACAATTTTTAGCTTCATTCCGGACTCGTTTGAAGTTGAAAACAACTTGTAGCTTCATATTCGGTTGTTTGAAATTGGAATCAACTTGTAGTTTCATTCTTGACTCGTTTGAGCCCGGAAACAACTTGTAGCTTCATTATTGACTAGATTGAAGTTGGAAACAACTTGTAGCTTCATTCCATACTCGTTTGAAGTTGAAAACAACTTGTAGCTTCATTTTCGGTTGTTTGAAATTGGAATCAACTTGTAGTTTCATTCTTGGCTCGTTTGAGCCCGGAAACAACTTGTAGCTTCATTATTGACTAGATTGAAGTTGAAAATAATTTTTAGCTTCATTCCGGACTCGTTTGAAGTTGAAAACAACTTGTAGCTTCATTCTGGACTCATTTGAAGTTGAAAACAACTTATAGCTGCATTTTCGGTTGTTTGATATTGGAATCAACTTGTAGTTTCATTCTTGACTCGATTGAGCCTGGAAAAAAGTTGTAGCTTCACTATTGACTAGATTGAAGTTGGAAACAATTTTTAGCTTCATTCCGGAGTCGTTTGAAGTTGAAAACAAGTTGTAGCTTCATATTCGTTTGTTTGAAATTGGAATCAACTTGTAGTTTCATTCTTGACTCGTTTAAGCCCGGAAACAACTTGTAGCTTCATTATTGACTAGATGGAAGTTGGAAACAACTTGTTTTTTTGCTAAATGAGTTGGAAACAACTTGTAACTTCATTCCGGACTTGTTTGAAGTTGACACCAACTTGTAGCTTCATTTTCGGTTGTTTGAAATTAGAATCAACTAGTAGTTTCAATCTTGACTCGTTTGAGCCCGGAAACAACTTGTAGATTCATTGTTGACTAGATTGAAGTTGGAAACAACTCGTAGCTTCATTTTCAGTTGTGTGAAATTGGAATCAACTTGTAGTTTCATTCTTGACTCGTTTGACCCCGGAAACAACTTGTAGCTTCATTATTGACTATATTGAAGTTGGAAACAATTTTTAGCTTTATTCCGGACTCGTTTGCAGTTGAAAACAACTTGTAGGTTCATATTCGGTTGTTTGAAATTGGAATCAACTTGAAGTTTCATTCTTGACTCGTTTGAGCCCGGACACAACTTGTAGCTTCATTATTGACTAGATTGAAGTTGGAAACAACTTGTAGCTTCATTCCATACTCGTTTGAAGTTGAAAACAACTTGTAGCTTCATTTTCGGTTGTTTGAAATTGGAATCAACTTGTAGTTTCATTCTTGGCTCGTTTGAACCCGGAAACAACTTGTAGCATCATTATTGACTAGATTGAAGTTGGAAATAATTTTTAGCTTCAATCCGGACTCGTTTGAAGTTGAAAACAACTTGTAGCTTCATTCTGGACTCAGATGAAGTTGAAAACAACTTGTAGCTTCATTTTCGTTTGTTTGAAATTGGAATCAACTTGTAGTTTCATTCTTGACTCGTTTGAGCCTGGAAACAACTTGTAGCTTCGCTATTGACTAGATTGAAGCTGGAAACAATTTTTAGCTTCATTCCGGACTTGTTTGAAGTTGAAAACAACTTCTAGGTTCATTTTCAGTTGTTTGAAATTGGAATCAACTTGTAGTTTCATTCTTGGCTCGTTTGAGTCCGGAAACAACTTGTAGCTTCATTATTGACTAGATTGAAGATGAAAATAATTTTTAGCTTTATTCCGGACTCGTTTGCAGTTGAAAACAACTTGTAGGTTCATATTCGGTTGTTTGAAATTGGAATCAACTTGTAGTTTCATTCTTGACTCGTTTGAGCCTGGAAACAACTTGTAGCTTCATTATTGACTATATTGAAGTTGGAAACAATTTTTAGCTTTATTCCGGACTCGTTTGCAGTTGAAAACAACTTGTAGGTTCATATTCGGTTGTTTGAAATTGGAATCAACTTGTAGTTTCATTCTTGACTCGTTTGAGCCCGGACACAACTTGTAGCTTCATTATTGACTAGATTGAAGTTGGAAACAACTTGTAGCTTCATTCCATACTCGTTTGAAGTTGAAAACAACTTGTAGCTTCATTTTCGGTTGTTTGAAATTGGAATCAACTTGTAGTTTCATTCTTGGCTCGTTTGAGCCCGGAAACAACTTGTAGCTTCATTATTGACTAGATTGAAGTTGGAAATAATTTTTAGCTTCAATCCGGACTCGTTTGAAGTTGAAAACAACTTGTAGCTTCATTCTGGACTCAGATGAAGTTGAAAACAACTTGTAGCTTCATTTTCGTTTGTTTGAAATTGGAATCAACTTGTAGTTTCATTCTTGACTCGTTTGAGCCTGGAAACAACTTGTAGCTTCGCTATTGACTAGATTGAAGTTGGAAACAATTTTTAGCTTCATTCCGGACTTGTTTGAAGTTGAAAACAACTTGTAGGTTCATTTTCAGTTGTTTGAAATTGGAATCAACTTGTAGTTTCATTCTTGGCTCGTTTGAGTCCGGAAACAACTTGTAGCTTCATTATTGACTAGATTGAAGATGAAAATAATTTTTAGCTTCATTCCGGACTCGTTTGAAGTTGAAAACAACTTGTAGCTTCATTTTGGACTCTTTTGAAGTTGAAAACAACTTATAGCTGCATTTTCGGTTGTTTGATATTGGAATCAACTTGAAGTTTCATTCTTGACTCGATTGAGCCTGGAAAAAACTTGTAGCTTCACTAATGACTAGATTGAAGTTGGAAACAATTTTTAGCTTCATTCCGGAGTCGTTTGAAGTTGAAAACAAGTTGTAGCTTCATATTCGTTTGTTTGAAATTGGAATCAACTTGTAGTTTCATTCTTGACTCGTTTGAGCCCGGAAACAACTTGTAGCTTCACTATTGACTAGATTGAAGTTGGAAACAACTTTTTTTTTTGCTAAATGTGTTGGAAACAAGTTGTAGCTTCATTCTGGACTCGTTTGAAGTTGAAACCAACTTGTAGCTTCATTTTCGGTTGTCTGAAATGGGAATCAACTTGTAGTTTCATTCTTGACTCGTTTGAGCCTGGAAACAACTTGTAGCTTCATTATTGACTAGATTGAAGTTGGAAACAATTTTTAGCTTCATTCCGGACTCGTTTGAAGTTGAAAACAACTTGTAGGTTCATATTCGGTTGTTTGAAATTGGAATCAACTTGTAGTTTCATTCTTTACTCGTTTGAGCCCGGAAACAACTTGTAGCTTCATTATTGACTAGATTGAAGTTGGAAACAACTTGTAGCTTCATTCCATACTCGTTTGAAGTTGAAAACAACTTGTAGCTTCATTTTCGGTTGTTTGAAATCGGAATCAACTTGTAGTTTCATTCTTGGCTCGTTTGAGCCCGGAAACAACTTGTAGCTTCATTATTGACTAGATTGAAGTTGGAAACAACTTGTAACTTCATTCCATACTCGTTTGAAGTTTAAAACAACTTGTAGCTTGATTTTCGGTTGTTTGAAATTGGAATCAACTTGTAGTTTCATTCTTGGCTCGTTTGAGCCCGGAAACAACTTGTAGCTTCATTATTGACTAGATTGAAGTTGGAAATAATTTTTAGCTTCATTCCGGACTCGTTTGAAGTTGAAAACAACTTGTAGCTTCATTCTGGACTCAGATGAAGCTGAAAACAACTTGTAGCTTCATTTTCGGTTGTTTGAAATTGGAATCAACTTGTAGTTTCATTCTTGACTCGTTTGAGCCTGGAAACAACTTGTAGCTTCACTATTGACTAGATTGAAGTTGGAAACAATTTTTAGCTTCATTCCGGACTCGTTTGAAGTTGAAAACAACTTGTAGGTTCATTTTCAGTTGTTTGAAATTGGAATCAACTTGTAGTTTCATTCTTGGCTCGTTTGAGCCCGGAAACAACTTGTAGCTTCGTTATTGACTAGATTGAAGTTGGAAATAATTTTTAGCTTCATTCCGGACTCGTTTGAAATTGAAAACAATTTGTAGCTTCATTTTCGGTTGTTTGAAATTGGAATCAACTTGTAGTTTCATTCTTGACTCGTTTGAGCTTGGAAACAACTTCTAGCTTCATTATTGACTAGATTGAAGTTGGAAATAATTATTAGCTTCATTCCGGACTCGTTTGAAGTTGAAAACAACTTGTAGCTTCATTCTGGACTCAGATGAAGTTGAAAACAACTTGTAGCTTCATTTTCGGTTGTTTGAAATTGGAATCAACTTGTAGTTTCATTCTTGACTCGTTTGAGCCTGGAAACAACTTGTAACTTCACTATTGACTAGATTGGAGTTGGAAACAATTTTTAACTTCATTCCGGACTCGTTTGAAGTTGAAAACAACTTGTAGGTTCATTTTCGGTTGTTTGAAATTGGAATCAACTTGTAGTTTCATTCTTGACTCGTTTGAGCCCGGACACAACTTGTAGCTTCATTATTGACTAGATTGAAGTTGGAAACAACTTGTAGCTTCATTCCATACTCGTTTGAAGTTGAAAACAACTTGTAGCTTCATTCTGGACTCATTTGAAGTTGAAAACAACTTATAGCTGCATTTTCGGTTGTTTGATATTGGAATCAACTTGTAGTTTCATTCTTGACTCGATTGAGCCTGGAAAAAAGTTGTAGCTTCACTATTGACTAGATTGAAGTTGGAAACAATTTTTAGCTTCATTCCGGAGTCGTTTGAAGTTGAAAACAAGTTGTAGCTTCATATTCGTTTGTTTGAAATTGGAATCAACTTGTAGTTTCATTCTTGACTCGTTTAAGCCCGGAAACAACTTGTAGGTTCATTATTGACTAGATGGAAGTTGGAAACAACTTGTTTTTTTGCTAAATGAGTTGGAAACAACTTGTAACTTCATTCCGGACTTGTTTGAAGTTGACACCAACTTGTAGCTTCATTTTCGGTTGTTTGAAATTAGAATCAACTAGTAGTTTCAATCTTGACTCGTTTGAGCCCGGAAACAACTTGTAGATTCATTGTTGACTAGATTGAAGTTGGAAACAACTCGTAGCTTCATTTTCAGTTGTGTGAAATTGGAATCAACTTGTAGTTTCATTCTTGACTCGTTTGAGCCCGGAAACAACTTGTAGCTTTATTATTGACTATATTGAAGTTGGAAACAATTTTTAGCTTTATTCCGGACTCGTTTGCAGTTGAAAACAACTTGTAGGTTCATATTCGGTTGTTTGAAATTGGAATCAACTTGAAGTTTCATTCTTGACTCGTTTGAGCCCGGACACAACTTGTAGCTTCATTATTGACTATATTGAAGTTGGAAACAATTTTTAGCTTTATTCCGGACTCGTTTGCAGTTGAAAACAACTTGTAGGTTCATATTCGGTTGTTTGAAATTGGAATCAACTTGTAGTTTCATTCTTGACTCGTTTGAGCCCGGACACAACTTGTAGCTTCATTATTGACTAGATTGAAGTTGGAAACAACTTGTAGCTTCATTCCATACTCGTTTGAAGTTGAAAACAACTTGTAGCTTCATTTTCGGTTGTTTGAAATTGGAATCAACTTGTAGTTTCATTCTTGGCTCGTTTGAGCCCGGAAACAACTTGTAGCTTCATTATTGACTAGATTGAAGTTGGAAATAATTTTTAGCTTCAATCCGGACTCGTTTGAAGTTGAAAACAACTTGTAGCTTCATTCTGGACTCAGATGAAGTTGAAAACAACTTGTAGCTTCATTTTCGTTTGTTTGAAATTGGAATCAACTTGTAGTTTCATTCTTGACTCGTTTGAGCCTGGAAACAACTTGTAGCTTCGCTATTGACTAGATTGAAGTTGGAAACAATTTTTAGCTTCATTCCGGACTTGTTTGAAGTTGAAAACAACTTGTAGGTTCATTTTCAGTTGTTTGAAATTGGAATCAACTTGTAGTTTCATTCTTGGCTCGTTTGAGTCCGGAAACAACTTGTAGCTTCATTATTGACTAGATTGAAGATGAAAATAATTTTTAGCTTTATTCCGGACTCGTTTGCAGTTGAAAACAACTTGTAGGTTCATATTCGGTTGTTTGAAATTGGAATCAACTTGTAGTTTCATTCTTGACTCGTTTGAGCCCGGAAACAACTTGTAGCTTCATTATTGACTATATTGAAGTTGGAAACAATTTTTAGCTTTATTCCGGACTCGTTTGCAGTTGAAAACAACTTGTAGATTCATATTCGGTTGTTTGAAATTGGAATCAACTTGTAGTTTCATTCTTGACTCGTTTGAGCCTGGAAACAACTTGTAGCTTCGCTATTGACTAGATTGAAGTTGGAAACAATTTTTAGCTTCATTCCGGACTTGTTTGAAGTTGAAAACAACTTGTAGGTTCATTTTCAGTTGTTTGAAATTGGAATCAACTTGTAGTTTCATTCTTGGCTCGTTTGAGTCCGGAAACAACTTGTAGCTTCATTATTGACTAGATTGAAGATGAAAATAATTTTTAGCTTCATTCCGGACTCGTTTGAAGTTGAAAACAACTTGTAGCTTCATTTTGGACTCTTTTGAAGTTGAAAACAACTTATAGCTGCATTTTCGGTTGTTTGATATTGGAATCAACTTGAAGTTTCATTCTTGACTCGATTGAGCCTGGAAAAAACTTGTAGCTTCACTAATGACTAGATTGAAGTTGGAAACAATTTTTAGCTTCATTCCGGAGTCGTTTGAAGTTGAAAACAAGTTGTAGCTTCATATTCATTTGTTTGAAATTGGAATCAACTTGTAGTTTCATTCTTGACTCGTTTGAGCCCGGAAACAACTTGTAGCTTCACTATTGACTAGATTGAAGTTGGAAACAACTTTTTTTTTTGCTAAATGTGTTGGAAACAAGTTGTAGCTTCATTCTGGACTCGTTTGAAGTTGAAACCAACTTGTAGCTTCATTTTCGGTTGTCTGAAATGGGAATCAACTTGTAGTTTCATTCTTGACTCGTTTGAGCCTGGAAACAACTTGTAGCTTCATTATTGACTAGATTGAAGTTGGAAACAATTTTTAGCTTCATTCCGGACTCGTTTGAAGTTGAAAACAACTTGTAGGTTCATATTCGGTTGTTTGAAATTGGAATCAACTTGTAGTTTCATTCTTTACTCGTTTGAGCCCGGAAACAACTTGTAGCTTCATTATTGACTAGATTGAAGTTGGAAACAACTTGTAGCTTCATTCCATACTCGTTTGAAGTTGAAAACAACTTGTAGCTTCATTTTCGGTTGTTTGAAATCGGAATCAACTTGTAGTTTCATTCTTGGCTCGTTTGAGCCCGGAAACAACTTGTAGCTTCATTATTGACTAGATTGAAGTTGGAAACAACTTGTAACATCATTCCATACTCGTTTGAAGTTTAAAACAACTTGTAGCTTGATTTTCGGTTGTTTGAAATTGGAATCAACTTGTAGTTTCATTCTTGGCTCGTTTGAGCCCGGAAACAACTTGTAGCTTCATTATTGACTAGATTGAAGTTGGAAATAATTTTTAGCTTCATTCCGGACTCGTTTGAAGTTGAAAACAACTTGTAGCTTCATTCTGAAAACAACTTGTAGGTTCATATTCGGTTGTTTGAAATTGGAATCAACTTGTAGTTTCATTCTTGAATCGTTTGAGCCCGGAAACAACTTGTAGCCTCATTATTGACTAGATTGAAGTTGGAAACAACTTGTAGCTTCATTCCATACTCGTTTGAAGTTGAAAACAACTTGTAGCTTCATTTTCGGTTGTTTGAAATTGGAATCAACTTGTAGTTTCATTCTTGGCTCGTTTGAGCCCGGAAACAACTTGTGGCTTCATTATTGACTAGATGGAAGTTGGAAACAACTTTTTTTTTTTGCTAAATGAGTTGGAAACAACTTGTAACTTCATTCCGGACTTGTTTGAAGTTGACACCAACCTGTAGCTTCATTTTCGGTTGTTTGAAATTAGAATCAACTTGTAGTTTCAATCTTGACTCGTTTGAGCCCGGAAACAACTTGTAGATTCATTGTTGACTAGATTGAAGTTGGAAACAACTCGTAGCTTCATTTTCGGTTGTTTGAAATTGGAATCAACTTTTAGTTTCATTCTTGACTCGTTTGAGCCCGGAAACAACTTGTAGCTTCATTATTGACTAGATTGAAGTTGGAAACAACTTGTAGCTTCATTCCATACTCGTTTGAAGTTGAAAACAACTTGTAGCTTGATTTTCGGTTGTTTGAAATTGGAATCAACTTGTAGTTTCATTCTTGGCTCGTTTGAGCCCGGAAACAACTTGTAGCTTCATTATTGACTAGATTGAAGTTGGAAATAATTTTTAGCTTCATTGTTGACTAGATTGAAGTTGAAAACAACTTGTAGCTTAATTCTGGACTCAGATGTAGTTGAAAACAACTTGTAGCTTCATTTTCGGTTGTTTGAAATTGGAAACAACTTGTAGTTTCATTCTTGGCTCGTTTGAGCCCGGAAACAACTTGTAGCTTCATTATTGACTAGATTGAAGTTGGAAATAATTTTTAGCTTCATTCCATACTCGTTTGAAATTGAAAACAATTTGTTGCTTGATTTTCGGTTGTTTGAAATTGGAATCAACTTGTAGTTTCATTCTTGGCTCGTTTGAGCCCGGAAACAACTTGTAGCTTCATTATTGACTAGATTGAAGTTGGAAACAACTTTTTTTTTTTTGCTAAATGAGTTGGAAACAACTTGTAACTTCATTCCGGACTTGTTTGAAGTTGACACCAACTTGTAGCTTCATTTTCGGTTGTTTGAAATTAGAATCAACTTGTAGTTTCAATCTTGACTCGTTTGAGCCCGGAAACAACTTGTAGATTCATTGTTGACTAGATTGAAGTTGGAAACAACTCGTAGCTTCATTTTCGGTTGTTTGAAATTGGAATCAACTTGTAGTTTCATTCTTGACTCGTTTGAGCCCGGAAACAACTTGTAGCTTCATTATTGACTAGATTGAAGTTGGAAACAACTTTTTTTTTTTGCTAAATGAGTTGGAAACAACTTGTAGCTTCATTCTGGACTCGTTTGAAGTTAAAACCAACTTGTAGCTTCATTTTCGGTTGTCTGAAATTAGAATCAACTTGTAGTTTCATTCTTGACTCGTTTGAGCCTGGAAACAACTTGTAGCTTCATTATTGACTAGATTGAAGTTGGAAACAATTTTTAGCTTCATTCCGGACTCATTTGAAGTTGAAAACAACTTGTAGGTTCATATTCGGTTGTTTGAAATTGGAATCAACTTGTAGTTTCATTCTTGACCCGTTTGAGCCAGGAAACAACTTGTAGCTTCATTATCGACTAGATTGCAGTTGGAAACAACTTGTAGCTTCATTCCATACTCGTTTGAAGTTGAAAACAACTTGTAGCTTCATTTTCGGTTGTTTGAAATTGGAATCAACTTGTAGTTTCATTCTTGGCTCGTTTGAGCCCGGAAACAACTTGTAGCTTCATTATTGACTAGATGGAAGTTGGAAACAACTTTTTTTTTGCTAAATGAGTTGGAAACAACTTGTAACTTCATTCCGGACTTGTTTGAAGTTGACACCAACTTGTAGCTTCATTTTCGGTTGTTTCAAATTAGAATCAACTTGTCGTTTCAATCTTGACTCGTTTGAGCCCGGAAACAACTTGTAGATTCATTGTTGACTAGATTGAAGTTGGAAACAACTCGTAGCTTCATTTTCGGTTGTTTGAAATTGGAATCAACTTGTAGTTTCATTCTTGACTCGTTTGAGCCGGGAAACAACTTGTAGCTTCATTATTGACTAGATTGAAGTTGGAAACAACTTGTAGCTTCATTCCATACTCGTTTGAAGTTGAAAACAACTTGTAGCTTGATTTTCGGTTGTTTGAAATTGGAATCAACTTGTAGTTTCATTCTTGGCTCGTTTGAGCCCGGAAACAACTTGTAGCTTCATTATTGACTAGATTGAAGTTGGAAATAATTTTTAGCTTCATTGTTGACTAGATTGAAGTTGAAAACAACTTGTAGCTTCATTCTGGACTCAGATGAAGTTGAAAACAACTTGGAGCTTCATTTTCGGTTGTTTGAAATTGGAATCAACTTGTAGTTTCATTCTTGGCTCGTTTGAGCCCGGAAACAACTTGTAGCTTCATTATTGACTAGATTGAAGTTGGAAATAATTTTTAGCTTCATTCCATACTCGTTTGAAATTGAAAACAATTTGTAGCTTGATTTACGGTTGTTTGAAATTGGAATCAACTTGTAGTTTCATTCTTGACTCGTTTGAGTCGGGAAACAACTTGTAGCTTCATTATTGACTAGATTGAAGTTGGAAATAATTTTTAGCTTCATTCCGGAGTCGTTTGAAGTTAAAAACAATTTGTAGCTTCATTTTCGGTTGTTTGAAATTGGAATCAACTTGTAGTTTCATTCTTGACTCGTTTGAGCCCGGAAACAACTTGTAGCTTCATTATTGACTAGATGGAAGTTGGAAACAACTTTTTTTTTTTGCTAAATGAGTTGGAAACAACTTGTAACTTCATTCCAGACTTGTTTGAAGTTGACACCAACTTGTAGCTTCATTTTCGATTGTTTGAAATTAGAATCAACTTGTAGTTTCAATCTTGACTCGTTTGAGCCTGGAAACAACTTGTAGATTCATTGTTGACTAGATTGAAGTTGGAAACAACTCGTAGCTTCATTTTCGGTTGTTTGAAATTGGAATCAACTTGTAGTTTCATTCTTGACTCATTTGAGCCCGGAAACAACTTGTAGCTTCATTATTGACTAGATTGAAGTTGGAAACAACTTTTTTTGTTTGCTAACTGAGTTGGAAACAACTTGTAGCTTCATTCTGGACTCGTTTGAAGTTGACACCAACTTGTAGCTTCATTTTCGGTTGTCTGAAATTGGAATCAACTTGTAGTTTCATTCTTTACTCGTTTGAGTCTGGAAACAACTTGTAGCTTCATTATTGACTAGATTGAAGTTGGAAACAATTTTTAGCTTCATTCCAGACTCGTTTGAAGTTGAAATGTTCATATTCGGTTGTTTGAAATTGGAATCAACTTGTAGTTTCATTCTTGACTCGTTTGAGCCCGGAAACAACTTGTAGCTTCATTATTGACTAGATTGAAGTTGGAAACAACTTGTAGCTTCATTCCATACTCGTTTGAAGTTGAAAACAACTTGTAGCTTCATTTTCGGTTGTTTGAAATTGGAATCAACTTGTAGTTTCATTCTTGGCTCGTTTGAGCCCGGAAACAACTTGTGGCTTCATTATTGACTAGATGGAAGTTGGAAACAACTTTTTTTTTTGCTAAATGAGTTGGAAACAACTTGTAACTTCATTCCGGACTTGTTTGAAGTTGACACCAACCTGTAGCTTCATTTTCGGTTGTTTGAAATTAGAATCAACTTGTAGTTTCAATCTTGACTCGTTTGAGCCCGGAAACAACTTGTAGATTCATTGTTGACTAGATTGAAGTTGGAAACAACTCGTAGCTTCATTTTCGGTTGTTTGAAATTAGAATCAACTTTTAGTTTCATTCTTGACTCGTTTGAGCCCGGAAACAACTTGTAGCTTCATTATTGACTAGATTGAAGTTGGAAACAACTCGTAGCTTCATTTTCGGTTGTTTGAAATTAGAATCAACTTGTAGTTTCATTCTTGACTCGTTTGAGCCCGGAAACAACTTGTAGCTTCATTATTGACTAGATTGAAGTTGGAAACAACTTGTAGCTTCATTCCATACTCGTTTGAAGTTGAAAACAACTTGTAGCTTGATTTTCGGTTGTTTGAAATTGGAATCAACTTGTAGTTTCATTCTTGGCTCGTTTGAGCCCGGAAACAACTTGTAGCTTCATTATTGACTAGATTGAAGTTGGAAATAATTTTTAGCTTCATTGTTGACTAGATTGAAGTTGAAAACAACTTGTAGCTTAATTCTGGACTCAGATGTAGTTGAAAACAACTTGTAGCTTCATTTTCGGTTGTTTGAAATTGGAAACAACTTGTAGTTTCATTCTTGGCTCGTTTGAGCCCGGAAACAACTTGTAGCTTCATTATTGACTAGATTGAAGTTGGAAATAATTTTTAGCTTCATTCCATACTCGTTTGAAATTGAAAACAATTTGTTGCTTGATTTTCGGTTGTTTGAAATTGGAATCAACTTGTAGTTTCATTCTTGGCTCGTTTGAGCCCGGAAACAACTTGTAGCTTCATTATTGACTAGATTGAAGTTGGAAACAACTTTTTTTTTTTTGCTAAATGAGTTGGAAACAACTTGTAACTTCATTCCGGACTTGTTTGAAGTTGACACCAACTTGTAGCTTCATTTTCGGTTGTTTGAAATTAGAATCAACTTGTAGTTTCAATCTTGACTCGTTTGAGCCCGGAAACAACTTGTAGATTCATTGTTGACTAGATTGAAGTTGGAAACAACTCGTAGCTTCATTTTCGGTTGTTTGAAATTGGAATCAACTTGTAGTTTCATTCTTGACTCGTTTGAGCCCGGAAACAACTTGTAGCTTCATTATTGACTAGATTGAAGTTGGAAACAACTTTTTTTTTTGCTAAATGAGTTGGAAACAACTTGTAGCTTCATTCTGGACTCGTTTGAAGTTAAAACCAACTTGTAGCTTCATTTTCGGTTGTCTGAAATTAGAATCAACTTGTAGTTTCATTCTTGACTCGTTTGAGCCTGGAAACAACTTGTAGCTTCATTATTGACTAGATTGAAGTTGGAAACAATTTTTAGCTTCATTCCGGACTCATTTGAAGTTGAAAACAACTTGTAGGTTCATATTCGGTTGTTTGAAATTGGAATCAACTTGTAGTTTCATTCTTGACCCGTTTGAGCCAGGAAACAACTTGTAGCTTCATTATCGACTAGATTGCAGTTGGAAACAACTTGTAGCTTCATTCCATACTCGTTTGAAGTTGAAAACAACTTGTAGCTTCATTTTCGGTTGTTTGAAATTGGAATCAACTTGTAGTTTCATTCTTGGCTCGTTTGAGCCCGGAAACAACTTGTAGCTTCATTATTGACTAGATGGAAGTTGGAAACAACTTTTTTTTTGCTAAATGAGTTGGAAACAACTTGTAACTTCATTCCGGACTTGTTTGAAGTTGACACCAACTTGTAGCTTCATTTTCGGTTGTTTCAAATTAGAATCAACTTGTCGTTTCAATCTTGACTCGTTTGAGCCCGGAAACAACTTGTAGATTCATTGTTGACTAGATTGAAGTTGGAAACAACTCGTAGCTTCATTTTCGGTTGTTTGAAATTGGAATCAACTTGTAGTTTCATTCTTGACTCGTTTGAGCCGGGAAACAACTTGTAGCTTCATTATTGACTAGATTGAAGTTGGAAACAACTTGTAGCTTCATTCCATACTCGTTTGAAGTTGAAAACAACTTGTAGCTTGATTTTCGGTTGTTTGAAATTGGAATCAACTTGTAGTTTCATTCTTGGCTCGTTTGAGCCCGGAAACAACTTGTAGCTTCATTATTGACTAGATTGAAGTTGGAAATAATTTTTAGCTTCATTGTTGACTAGATTGAAGTTGAAAACAACTTGTAGCTTCATTCTGGACTCAGATGAAGTTGAAAACAACTTGGAGCTTCATTTTCGGTTGTTTGAAATTGGAATCAACTTGTAGTTTCATTCTTGGCTCGTTTGAGCCCGGAAACAACTTGTAGCTTCATTATTGACTAGATTGAAGTTGGAAATAATTTTTAGCTTCATTCCATACTCGTTTGAAATTGAAAACAATTTGTAGCTTGATTTACGGTTGTTTGAAATTGGAATCAACTTGTAGTTTCATTCTTGACTCGTTTGAGTCGGGAAACAACTTGTAGCTTCATTATTGACTAGATTGAAGTTGGAAATAATTTTTAGCTTCATTCCGGAGTCGTTTGAAGTTAAAAACAATTTGTAGCTTCATTTTCGGTTGTTTGAAATTGGAATCAACTTGTAGTTTCATTCTTGACTCGTTTGAGCCCGGAAACAACTTGTAGCTTCATTATTGACTAGATGGAAGTTGGAAACAACTTTTTTTTTTGCTAAATGAGTTGGAAACAACTTGTAACTTCATTCCAGACTTGTTTGAAGTTGACACCAACTTGTAGCTTCATTTTCGATTGTTTGAAATTAGAATCAACTTGTAGTTTCAATCTTGACTCGTTTGAGCCTGGAAACAACTTGTAGATTCATTGTTGACTAGATTGAAGTTGGAAACAACTCGTAGCTTCATTTTCGGTTGTTTGAAATTGGAATCAACTTGTAGTTTCATTCTTGACTCATTTGAGCCCGGAAACAACTTGTAGCTTCATTATTGACTAGATTGAAGTTGGAAACAACTTTTTTTGTTTGCTAACTGAGTTGGAAACAACTTGTAGCTTCATTCTGGACTCGTTTGAAGTTGACACCAACTTGTAGCTTCATTTTCGGTTGTCTGAAATTGGAATCAACTTGTAGTTTCATTCTTTACTCGTTTGAGTCTGGAAACAACTTGTAGCTTCATTATTGACTAGATTGAAGTTGGAAACAATTTTTAGCTTCATTCCAGACTCGTTTGAAGTTGAAATGTTCATATTCGGTTGTTTGAAATTGGAATCAACTTGTAGTTTCATTCTTGACTCGTTTGAGCCCGGAAACAACTTGTAGCTTCATTATTGACTAGATTGAAGTTGGAAACAACTTGTAGCTTCATTCCATACTCGTTTGAAGTTGAAAACAACTTGTAGCTTCATTTTCGGTTGTTTGAAATTGGAATCAACTTGTAGTTTCATTCTTGGCTCGTTTGAGCCCGGAAACAACTTGTGGCTTCATTATTGACTAGATGGAAGTTGGAAACAACTTTTTTTTTTGCTAAATGAGTTGGAAACAACTTGTAACTTCATTCCGGACTTGTTTGAAGTTGACACCAACCTGTAGCTTCATTTTCGGTTGTTTGAAATTAGAATCAACTTGTAGTTTCAATCTTGACTCGTTTGAGCCCGGAAACAACTTGTAGATTCATTGTTGACTAGATTGAAGTTGGAAACAACTCGTAGCTTCATTTTCGGTTGTTTGAAATTAGAATCAACTTTTAGTTTCATTCTTGACTCGTTTGAGCCCGGAAACAACTTGTAGCTTCATTATTGACTAGATTGAAGTTGGAAACAATTTTTAGCTTCATTCCGGACTCGTTTGAAGTTGAAAACAACTTGTAGGTTCACTTTCAGTTGTTTGAAATTGGAATCAACTTGTAGTTTCATTCTTGACTCGATTGAGCCTGGAAAAAACTTGTAGCTTCACTATTGACTAGATTGAAGTTGGAAACAATTTTTAGCTTCATTCCGGAGTCGTTTGAAGTTGAAAACAAGTTGTAGCTTCATATTCGTTTGTTTGAAATTGGAATCAACTTGTAGTTTCATTCTTGACTCGTTTGAGCCCGGAAACAACTTGTAGCTTCATTATTGACTAGATGGAAGTTGGAAACAACTTTTTTTTTTTGCTAAATGAGTTGGAAACAATTTGTAGCTTCATTCTGGACTCGTTTGAAGGTGACACCAACTTGTAGCTTCATTTTCGGTTGTTTGAAATTAGAATCAACTTGTAGTTTCAATCTTGACTCGTTTGAGCTCGGAAACAACTTGCAGATTCATTGTTGACTAGATTGAAGTTGGAAACAACTTGTAGCTTCATTCTGGACTCGTTTGAAGTTGAAACCAACTTGTAGCTTCATTTTCGGTTGTCTGAAATTGGAATCAACTTGTAGTTTCATTCTTGACTAGTTTGAGCCTGGAAACAACTTGTAGCTTCATTATTGACTAGATTGAAGTTGGAAACAATTTTTAGCTTCATTCCGGACTCGTTTGAAGTTGAAAACAACTTGTAGGTTCATATTCGATTGTTTGAAATTGGAATCAACTTGTCGTTTCATTCTTGACTCGTTTGAGCCCGGAAACAACTTGTAGATTCATTATTGACTAGATTGAAGTTGGAAACAACTTGTAACTTCATTCCATACTCGTTTGAAGTTGAAAACAACTTGTAGCTTGATTTTCGGTTGTTTGAAATTGGAATCAACTTGTAGTTTCATTCTTGGCTCGTTTGAGCCCGGAAACAACTTGTAGCTTCATTATTGACTAGATGGAAGTTGGAAGCAACTTTTTTTTTGCTAAATGAGTTGGAAACAACTTGTAACTTCATTCCGGACTTGTTTGAAGTTGACACCAACTTGTAGCTTCATTTTCGGTTGTTTCAAATTAGAATCAACTTGTCGTTTCAATCTTGACTCGTTTGAGCCCGGAAACAACTTGTAGATTCATTGTTGACTAGATTGAAGTTGGAAACAACTCGTAGCTTCATTTTCGGTTGTTTGAAATTGGAATCAACTTGTAGTTTCATTCTTGACTCGTTTGAGCCGGGAAACAACTTGTAGCTTCATTATTGACTAGATTGAAGTTGGAAACAACTTGTAGCTTCATTCCATACTCGTTTGAAGTTGAAAACAACTTGTAGCTTGATTTTCGGTTGTTTGAAATTGGAATCAACTTGTAGTTTCATTCTTGGCTCGTTTGAGCCCGGAAACAACTTGTAGCTTCATTATTGACTAGATTGAAGTTGGAAATAATTTTTAGCTTCATTGTTGACTAGATTGAAGTTGAAAACAACTTGTAGCTTCATTCTGGACTCAGATGAAGTTGAAAACAACTTGGAGCTTCATTTTCGGTTGTTTGAAATTGGAATCAACTTGTAGTTTCATTCTTGGCTCGTTTGAGCCCGGAAACAACTTGTAGCTTCATTATTGACTAGATTGAAGTTGGAAATAATTTTTAGCTTCATTCCATACTCGTTTGAAATTGAAAACAATTTGTAGCTTGATTTTCGGTTGTTTGAAATTGGAATCAACTTGTAGTTTCATTCTTGACTCGTTTGAGCCGGGAAACAACTTGTAGCTTCATTATTGACTAGATTGAAGTTGGAAATAATTTTTAGCTTCATTCCGGAGTCGTTTGAAGTTAAAAACAATTTGTAGCTTCATTTTCGGTTGTTTGAAATTGGAATCAACTTGTAGTTTCATTCTTGACTCGTTTGAGCCCGGAAACAACTTGTAGCTTCATTATTGACTAGATGGAAGTTGGAAACAACTTTTTTTTTTGCTAAATGAGTTGGAAACAACTTGTAACTTCATTCCGGACTTGTTTGAAGTTGACACCAACTTGTAGCTTCATTTTCGATTGTTTGAAATTAGAATCAACTTGTAGTTTCAATCTTGACTCGTTTGAGCCCGGAAACAACTTGTAGATTCATTGTTGACTAGATTGAAGTTGGAAACAACTCGTAGCTTCATTTTCGGTTGTTTGAAATTGGAATCAACTTGTAGTTTCATTCTTGACTCATTTGAGCCCGGAAACAACTTGTAGCTTCATTATTGACTAGATTGAAGTTGGAAACAACTTTTTTTGTTTGCTAACTGAGTTGGAAACAACTTGTAGCTTCATTCTGGACTCGTTTGAAGTTAAAACCAACTTGTAGCTTCATTTTCGGTTGTCTGAAATTGGAATCAACTTGTAGTTTCATTCTTTACTCGTTTGAGCCTGGAAACAACTTGTAGCTTCATTATTGACTAGATTGAAGTTGGAAACAATTTTTAGCTTCATTCCAGACTCGTTTGAAGTTGAAAACAACTTGTAGGTTCATATTCGGTTGTTTGAAATTGGAATCCACTTGTAGTTTCATTCTTGACTCGTTTGAGCCCGGAAACAACTTGTAGCTTCATTATTGACTAGATTGAAGTTGGAAACAACTTGTAGCTTCATTCCATACTCGTTTGAAGTTGAAAACAACTTGTAGCTTCATTTTCGGTTGTTTGAAATTGGAATCAACTTGTAGTTTCATTCTTGGCTCGTTTGAGCCCGGAAACAACTTGTGGCTTCATTATTGACTAGATGGAAGTTGGAAACAACTTTTTTTTTTTGCTAAATGAGTTGGAAACAACTTGTAACTTCATTCCGGACTTGTTTGAAGTTGACACCAACCTGTAGCTTCATTTTCGGTTGTTTGAAATTAGAATCAACTTGTAGTTTCAATCTTGACTCGTTTGAGCCCGGAAACAACTTGTAGATTCATTGTTGACTAGATTGAAGTTGGAAACAACTCGTAGCTTCATTTTCGGTTGTTTGAAATTAGACTCAACTTTTAGTTTCATTCTTGACTCGTTTGAGCCCGGAAACAACTTGTAGCTTCATTATTGACTAGATTGAAGTTGGAAACAATTTTTAGCTTCATTCCGGACTCGTTTGAAGTTGAAAACAACTTGTAGGTTCACTTTCAGTTGTTTGAAATTGGAATCAACTTGTAGTTTCATTCTTGACTCGATTGAGCCTGGAAAAAACTTGTAGCTTCACTATTGACTAGATTGAAGTTGGAAACAATTTTTAGCTTCATTCCGGAGTCGTTTGAAGTTGAAAACAAGTTGTTGCTTCATATTCGTTTGTTTGAAATTGGAATCAACTTGTAGTTTCATTCTTGACTCGTTTGAGCCCGGAAACAACTTGTAGCTTCATTATTGACTAGATGGAAGTTGGAAACAACTTTTTTTTTTGCTAAATGAGTTGGAAACAATTTGTAGCTTCATTCTGGACTCGTTTGAAGGTGACACCAACTTGTAGCTTCATTTTCGGTTGTTTGAAATTAGAATCAACTTGTAGTTTCAATCTTGACTCGTTTGAGCTCGGAAACAACTTGCAGATTCATTGTTGACTAGATTGAAGTTGGAAACAACTTGTAGCTTCATTCTGGACTCGTTTGAAGTTGAAACCAACTTGTAGCTTCATTTTCGGTTGTCTGAAATTGGAATCAACTTGTAGTTTCATTCTTGACTAGTTTGAGCCTGGAAACAACTTGTAGCTTCATTATTGACTAGATTGAAGTTGGAAACAATTTTTAGCTTCATTCCGGACTCGTTTGAAGTTGAAAACAACTTGTAGGTTCATATTCGGTTGTTTGAAATTGGAATCAACTTGTCGTTTCATTCTTGACTCGTTTGAGCCCGGAAACAACTTGTAGATTCATTATTGACTAGATTGAAGTTGGAAACAACTTGTAACTTCATTCCATACTCGTTTGAAGTTGAAAACAACTTGTAGCTTGATTTTCGGTTGTTTGAAATTGGAATCAACTTGTAGTTTCATTCTTGGCTCGTTTGAGCCCGGAAACAACTTGTAGCTTCATTATTGACTAGATTGAAGTTGGAATAATTTTTAGCTTCATTCTGGAGTCGTTTAAAGTTGAAAACATTTTCGGTTGTTTGAAATTGGAATCAACTTGTAGTTTCATTTTTGACTCGTTTGAGCCCGGAAACAACTTGTAGCTTCATTATTGACTAGATGGAAGTTGGAAACAACTTTTTTTTTGCTAAATGAGTTGGAAACAACTTGTAACTTCATTCCGGACTTGTTCGAAGTTGACACCAACTTGTAGCTTCATTTTCGGTTGTTTGAAATTAGAATCAACTTGTAGTTTCAATCTTGACTCGTTTGAGCCCGGAAACAACTTGTAGATTCATTGTTGACTAGATTGAAGTTGGAAACAACTCGTAGCTTCATTTTCGGTTGTTTGAAATTGGAATCAACTTGTAGTTTCATTCTTGACTCGTTTAAGCCCGGAAACAACTTGTAGCTTCATTATTGACTAGATTGAAGTTGGAAACAACTTTTTTTTTTGCTAAATGAGTTGGAAACAACTTGTAGCTTCATTCTGGACTCGTTTGAAGTTAAAACCAACTTGTAGCTTCATTTTCGGTTGTCTGAAATTGGAATCAACTTGTAGTTTCATTCTTGACTCGTTTGAGCCTGGAAACAACTTGTAGCTTCATTATTGACTAGATTGAAGTTGGAAACAATTTTTAGCTTCATTCCGGCCTCGTTTGAAGTTGAAAACAACTTGTAGGTTCATATTCGGTTGTTTGAAATTGGAATCAACTTGTAGTTTCATTCTTGACTCGTTTGAGCCCGGAAACAACTTGTAGCTTCATTATTGACTAGATTGAAGTTGGAAACAACTTGTAGCTTCATTCCATACCGTTTGAAGTTGAAAACAACTTGTAGCTTCATTTTCGGTTGTTTGAAATTGGAATCAACTTGTAGTTTCATTCTTGGCTCGTTTGAGCCCGGAAACAACTTGTAGCTTCATTATTGACTAGATGGAAGTTGGAAACAACTTTTTTTTTTGCTAAATGAGTCGGAAACAACTTGTAACTTCATTCCGGACTTGTTTGAAGTTGACACCAACTTGTAGCTTCATTTTCGGTTGTTTGAAATTAGAATCAACTTGTAGTTTCAATCTTGACTCGTTTGAGACCGGAAACAACTTGTAGATTCATTGTTGACTATATTGAAGTTGGAAACAACTCGTAGCTTCATTTTCGGTTGTTTGAAATTGGAATCAGCTTGTAGTTTCATTCTTGACTCGTTTGAGCCCGGAAACAACTTGTAGCTTCATTATTGACTAGATTGAAGTTGGAAACAACTTTTTTTTTTGCTAAATGAGTTGGAAACAACTTGTAGCTTCATTCTGGACTCGTTTGAAGTTAAAACCAACTTGTAGCTTCATTTTCGATTGTCTGAAATTGGAATCAACTTGTAGTTTCATTCTTGACTCGTTTGAGCCTGGAAACAACTTGTAGCTTCATTATTGACTAGATTGAAGTTGGAAACAATTTTTAGCTTCATTCCGGCCTCGTTTGAAGTTGAAAACAACTTGTAGGTTCATATTCGGTTGTTTGAAATTGGAATCAACTTGTAGTTTCATTCTTGACTCGTTTGAGCCCGGAAACAACTTGTAGCTTCATTATTGACTAGATTGAAGTTGGAAACAACTTGTAGCTTCATTCCATACCGTTTGAAGTTGAAAACAACTTGTAGCTTCATTTTCGGTTGTTTGAAATTGGAATCAACTTGTAGTTTCATTCTTGGCTCGTTTGAGCCCGGAAAGAACTTGTAGCTTCATTATTGACTAGATGGAAGTTGGAAACAACTTTTTTTTTTGCTAAATGAGTCGGAAACAATTTGTAGCTTCATTCTGGACTCGTTTGAAGGTGACACCAACTTGTAGCTTCATTTTCGGTTGTTTGAAATTAGAATCAACTTGTAGTTTCAATCTTGACTCGTTTGAGCTCGGAAACAACTTGCAGATTCATTGTTGACTAGATTGAAGTTGGAAACAACTTGTAGCTTCATTCTGGACTCGTTTGAAGTTGAAACCAACTTGTAGCTTCATTTTCGGTTGTCTGAAATTGGAATCAACTTGTAGTTTCATTCTTGACTAGTTTGAGCCTGGAAACAACTTGTAGCTTCATTATTGACTAGATTGAAGTTGGAAACAATTTTTAGCTTCATTCCGGACTCGTTTGAAGTTGAAAACAACTTGTAGGTTCATATTCGGTTGTTTGAAATTGGAATCAACTTGTCGTTTCATTCTTGACTCGTTTGAGCCCGGAAACAACTTGTAGATTCATTATTGACTAGATTGAAGTTGGAAACAACTTGTAACTTCATTCCATACTCGTTTGAAGTTGAAAACAACTTGTAGCTTGATTTTCGGTTGTTTGAAATTGGAATCAACTTGTAGTTTCATTCTTGGCTCGTTTGAGCCCGGAAACAACTTGTAGCTTCATTATTGACTAGATTGAAGTTGGAATAATTTTTAGCTTCATTCTGGAGTCGTTTAAAGTTGAAAACATTTTCGGTTGTTTGAAATTGGAATCAACTTGTAGTTTCATTTTTGACTCGTTTGAGCCCGGAAACAACTTGTAGCTTCATTATTGACTAGATGGAAGTTGGAAACAACTTTTTTTTTTGCTAAATGAGTTGGAAACAACTTGTAACTTCATTCCGGACTTGTTCGAAGTTGACACCAACTTGTAGCTTCATTTTCGGTTGTTTGAAATTAGAATCAACTTGTAGTTTCAATCTTGACTCGTTTGAGCCCGGAAACAACTTGTAGATTCATTGTTGACTAGATTGAAGTTGGAAACAACTCGTAGCTTCATTTTCGGTTGTTTGAAATTGGAATCAACTTGTAGTTTCATTCTTGACTCGTTTAAGCCCGGAAACAACTTGTAGCTTCATTATTGACTAGATTGAAGTTGGAAACAACTTTTTTTTTTGCTAAATGAGTTGGAAACAACTTGTAGCTTCATTCTGGACTCGTTTGAAGTTAAAACCAACTTGTAGCTTCATTTTCGGTTGTCTGAAATTGGAATCAACTTGTAGTTTCATTCTTGACTCGTTTGAGCCTGGAAACAACTTGTAGCTTCATTATTGACTAGATTGAAGTTGGAAACAATTTTTAGCTTCATTCCGGACTCGTTTAAAGTTGAAAACAACTTGTAGGTTCATATTCGGTTGTTTGAAATTGGAATCAACTTGTAGTTTCATTCTTGACTCGTTTGAGCCCGGAAACAACTTGTAGCTTCATTATTGACTAGATTGAAGTTGGAAACAACTTGTAGCTTCATTCCATACCGTTTGAAGTTGAAAACAACTTGTAGCTTCATTTTCGGTTGTTTGAAATTGGAATCAACTTGTAGTTTCATTCTTGGCTCGTTTGAGCCCGGAAACAACTTGTAGCTTCATTATTGACTAGATGGAAGTTGGAAACAACTTTTTTTTTGCTAAATGAGTTGGAAACAACTTGTAACTTCATTCCGGACTTGTTTGAAGTTGACACCAACTTGTAGCTTCATTTTCGGTTGTTTGAAATTAGAATCAACTTGTAGTTTCAATCTTGACTCGTTTGAGTCCGGAAACAACTTGTAGATTCATTGTTGACTATATTGAAGTTGGAAACAACTCGTAACTTCATTTTCGGTTGTTTGAAATTGGAATCAGCTTGTAGTTTCATTCTTGACTCGTTTGAGCCCGGAAACAACTTGTAGCTTCATTATTGACTAGATTGAAGTTGGAAACAACTTTTTTTTTGCTAAATGAGTTGGAAACAACTTGTAGCTTCATTCTGGACTCGTTTGAAGTTAAAACCAACTTGTAGCTTCATTTTCGATTGTCTGAAATTGGAATCAACTTGTAGTTTCATTCTTGACTCGTTTGAGCCTGGAAACAACTTGTAGCTTCATTATTGACTAGATTGAAGTTGGAAACAATTTTTAGCTTCATTCCGGACTCGTTTGAAGTTGAAAACAACTTGTAGGTTCATATTCGGTTGTTTGAAATTGGAATCGACTTGTCGTTTCATTCTTGACTCGTTTGAGCCCGGAAACAACTTGTAGATTCATTATTGACTAGATTGAAGTTGGAAACAACTTGTAACTTCATTCCATACTCGTTTGAAGTTGAAAACAACTTGTAGCTTGATTTTCGGTTGTTTGAAATTGGAATCAACTTGTAGTTTCATTCTTGGCTCGTTTGAGCCCGGAAACAACTTGTAGCTTCATTATTGACTAGATTGAAGTTGGAATAATTTTTAGCTTCATTCTGGAGTCGTTTAAAGTTGAAAACATTTTCGGTTGTTTGAAATTGGAATCAACTTGTAGTTTCATTTTTGACTCGTTTGAGCCCGGAAACAACTTGTAGCTTCATTATTGACTAGATGGAAGTTGGAAACAACTTTTTTTTTTGCTAAATGAGTTGGAAACAACTTGTAACTTCATTCCGGACTTGTTCGAAGTTGACACCAACTTGTAGCTTCATTTTCGGTTGTTTGAAATTAGAATCAACTTGTAGTTTCAATCTTGACTCGTTTGAGCCCGGAAACAACTTGTAGATTCATTGTTGACTAGATTGAAGTTGGAAACAACTCGTAGCTTCATTTTCGGTTGTTTGAAATTGGAATCAACTTGTAGTTTCATTCTTGACTCGTTTAAGCCCGGAAACAACTTGTAGCTTCATTATTGACTAGATTGAAGTTGGAAACAACTTTTTTTTTTGCTAAATGAGTTGGAAACAACTTGTAGCTTCATTCTGGACTCGTTTGAAGTTAAAACCAACTTGTAGCTTCATTTTCGGTTGTCTGAAATTGGAATCAACTTGTAGTTTCATTCTTGACTCGTTTGAGCCTGGAAACAACTTGTAGCTTCATTATTGACTAGATTGAAGTTGGAAACAATTTTTAGCTTCATTCCGGCCTCGTTTAAAGTTGAAAACAACTTGTAGGTTCATATTCGGTTGTTTGAAATTGGAATCAACTTGTAGTTTCATTCTTGACTCGTTTGAGCCCGGAAACAACTTGTAGCTTCATTATTGACTAGATTGAAGTTGGAAACAACTTGTAGCTTCATTCCATACCGTTTGAAGTTGAAAACAACTTGTAGCTTCATTTTCGGTTGTTTGAAATTGGAATCAACTTGTAGTTTCATTCTTGGCTCGTTTGAGCCCGGAAACAACTTGTAGCTTCATTATTGACTAGATGGAAGTTGGAAACAACTTTTTTTTTGCTAAATGAGTCGGAAACAACTTGTAACTTCATTCCGGACTTGTTTGAAGTTGACACCAACTTGTAGCTTCATTTTCGGTTGTTTGAAATTAGAATCAACTTGTAGTTTCAATCTTGACTCGTTTGAGTCCGGAAACAACTTGTAGATTCATTGTTGACTATATTGAAGTTGGAAACAACTCGTAGCTTCATTTTCGGTTGTTTGAAATTGGAATCAGCTTGTAGTTTCATTCTTGACTCGTTTGAGCCCGGAAACAACTTGTAGCTTCATTATTGACTAGATTGAAGTTGGAAACAACTTTTTTTTTTGCTAAATGAGTTGGAAACAACTTGTAGCTTCATTCTGGACTCGTTTGAAGTTAAAACCAACTTGTAGCTTCATTTTCGATTCTCTGAAATTGGAATCAACTTGTAGTTTCATTCTTGACTCGTTTGAGCCTGGAAACAACTTGTAGCTTCATTATTGACTAGATTGAAGTTGGAAACAATTTTTAGCTTCATTCCGGCCTCGTTTGAAGTTGAAAACAACTTGTAGGTTCATATTCGGTTGTTTGAAATTGGAATCAACTTGTAGTTTCATTCTTGACTCGTTTGAGCCCGGAAACAACTTGTAGCTTCATTATTGACTAGATTGAAGTTGGAAACAACTTGTAGCTTCATTCCATACCGTTTGAAGTTGAAAACAACTTGTAGCTTCATTTTCGGTTGTTTGAAATTGGAATCAACTTGTAGTTTCATTCTTGGCTCGTTTGAGCCCGGAAACAACTTGTAGCTTCATTATTGACTAGATGGAAGTTGGAAACAACTTTTTTTTTTGCTAAATGAGTCGGAAACAACTTGTAACTTCATTCCGGACTTGTTTGAAGTTGACACCAACTTGTAGCTTAATTTTCGGTTGTTTGAAATTAGAATCAACTTGTAGTTTCAATCTTGACTCGTTTGAGTCCGGAAACAACTTGTAGATTTTTTGTTGACTATATTGAAGTTGGAAACAACTCGTAGCTTCATTTTCGGTTGTTTGAAATTGGAATCAGCTTGTAGTTTCATTCTTGACTCGTTTGAGCCCGGAAACAACTTGTAGCTTCATTATTGACTAGATTGAAGTTGGAAACAACTTTTTTTTTGCTAAATGAGTTGGAAACAACTTGTAGCTTCATTCTGGACTCGTTTGAAGTTAAAACCAACTTGTAGCTTCATTTTCGGTTGTTTGAAATTGGAATCAACTTGTAGTTTCATTCTTGACTCGTTTGAGCCTGGAAACAACTTGTAGCTTCATTATTGACTAGATTGAAGTTGGAAACAATTTTTAGCTTCTTTCCGGACTCGTTTGAAGTTGAAAACCTGTAGGTTCATATTCGGTTGTTTGAAATTGGAATCAACTTGTAGTTTCATTCTTGGCTCGTTGGAGCCCGGAAACAACTTGTAGCTTCATTATTGACTAGATGGAAGTTGGAAACAACTTTTTTTTTTGCTAAATGAGTTGGAAACAACTTGTAACTTCATTCCGGACTTGTTTGAAGTTGACACCAACTTGTAGCTTCATTTTCGGTTGTTTGAAATTAGAATCAACTTGTAGTTTCAATCTTGACTCGTTTGAGTCCGGAAACAACTTGTAGATTCATTGTTCACTATATTGAAGTTGGAAACAACTCGTAGCTTCATTTTCGGTTGTTTGAAATTGGAATCAACTTGTAGTTTCATTCTTGACTCGTTTGAGCCCGGAAACAACTTGTAGCTTCATTATTGACTAGATTGAAGTTGGAAACAACTTTTTTTTTTGCTAAATGAGTTGGAAACAACTTGTAGCTTCATTCTGGACTCGTTTGAAGTTAAAACCAACTTGTAGCTTCATTTTCGGTTGTCTGAGATTGGAATCAACTTGTAGTTTCATTCTTGACTCGTTTGAGCCTGGAAACAACTTGTAGCTTCATTATTGACTAGATTGAAGTTGGAAACAATTTTTAGCTTCTTTCCGGACTCGTTTGAAGTTGAAAACCTGTAGGTTCATATTCGGTTGTTTGAAATTGGAATCAACTTGTAGTTTCATTCTTGACTCGTTTGAGCCCGGACACAACTTGTAGCTTCATTATTGACTAGATTGAAGTTGGAAACAACTTGTAGCTTCATTCCATACTCGTTTGAAGTTGAGAACAACTTGTAGCTTCATTTTCGGTTGTTTGAAATTGGAATCAACTTGTAGTTTCATTCTTGGTTCGTTTGAGCCCGGAAACAACTTGTAGCTTCATTATTGACTAGATGGAAGTTGGAAACAACTTTTTTTTTGCTAAATGAGTTGGAAACAACTTGTAACTTCATTCCGGACTTGTTTCAAGTTGACACCAACTTGTAGCTTCATTTTCAGTTGTTTGAAATTAGAATCAACTTGTAGTTTCAATCTTGACTCGTTTGAGCCCGGAAACAACTTGTAGATTCATTGTTGACTAGATTGAAGTTGGAAACAACTCGTAGCTTAATTTTCGGTTGTTTGAAATTGGAATCAACTTGTAGTTTCATTCTTGACTCGTTTGAGCCCGGAAACAACTTGTAGCTTCATTATTGACTAGATTGAAGTTAGAAACAACTTTTTTTTTTGCTAAATGAGTTGGAAACAACTTGTAGCTTCATTCTGGACTCGTTTGAAGTTGAACCAACTTGTAGCTTCATTTTCGGTTGTCTGAAATTGGAATCAACTTGTAGTTTCATTCTTCACTCGTTTGAGCCTGGAAACAACTTGTAGCTTCATTATTGACTAGATTGAAGTTGGAAACAATTTTTAGCTTCATTCCGGACTCGTTTGAAGTTGAAAACAACTTGTAGGTTCATATTCAGTTGTTTGAAATTGGAATCAACTTGTAGTTTCATTCTTTGCTCGTTTGAGCCCGAAACAACTTGTAGCTTCATTATTGACTAGATTGAAGTTGGAAACAACTTGTAGCTTTATTCCATACTCGTTTGAAGTTGAAAACAACTTGTAGCTTGATTTTCGGTTGTTTGAAATTGGAATCAACTTGTAGTTTCATTCTTGGCTCGTTTGAGCCCGGAAACAACTTGTAGCTTCATTATTGACTAGATTGAAGTTGGAAATAATTTTTAGCTTCATTCCGGAATCGTTTGAAGTTGAAAACAACTTGTAGCTTTATTATGGACTCAGATGAAGTTGAAAACAACTTGTAGCTTCATTTTCGGTTGTTTGAAATTGGAATCAACTTGTAGTTTCATTCTTGACTCGTTTGAGCCTGGAAACAACTTGTAGCTTCACTATTGACTAGATTGAAGTTGGAAACAATTTTTAGCTTCATTCCGGACTTGTTTGAAGTTGAAAACAACTTGTAGGTTCATTTTCAGTTGTTTGAAATTGGAATCAACTTGTAGTTTCATTCTTTGCTCGTTTGAGCCCGAAACAACTTGTAGCTTCATTATTGACTAGATTGAAGTTGGAAATAATTTTTAGCTTCATTCCGGACTCGTTTGAAATTGAAAACAATTTGTAGCTTCATTTTCGGTTGTTTGAAATTGGAATCAACTTGTAGTTTCATTCTTGACTCGTTTGAGCCTGGAAACAACTTGTAGCTTCATTATTGACTAGATTGAAGTTGGAAATAATTTTTAGCTTCATTCCGGAGTCGTTTGAAGTTGAAAACAATTTGTAGATTCATTTTCGGTTGTTTGATATTGGAATCAACTTGTAGTTTTATTCTTGACTCGTTTGAGCCCGGAAACAACTTGTAGCTTCATTATTGACTAGATGGAAGTTGGAAACAACTTTTTTTTTTTGCTAAATGAGTTGGAAACAACCTGTAACTCCATTCCGGACTTGTTTGAAGTTGACACCAACTTGTAGCTTCATTTTCGATTGTTTGAAATTAGAATCAACTTGTAGTTTCAATCTTGACTCGTTTGAGCCCGGAAACAACTTGTAGATTCATTGTTGACTAGATTGAAGTTGGAAACAACTCGTACCTTCATTTTCGGTTGTTTGAAATTGGAATCAACTTGTAGTTTCATTCTTGACTCGTTTGAGCCCGGAAACAACTTGTAGCTTCATTATTGACTAGATTGAAGTTGGAAACAACTTTTTTTTTTTGCTAAATGAGTTGGAAACAACTTGTAGCTTCATTCTGGACTCGTTTGAAGTTAAAACAAACTTGTAGCTTCATTTTCGATTGTCTGAAATTGGAATCAACTTGTAGTTTCATTCTTGACTCGTTTGAGCCTTGAAACAACTTGTAGCTTCATTATTGACTAGATTGAAGTTGGAAACAATTTTTAGCTTCATTCCGGACTCGTTTGAAGTTGAAAACAACTTGTCGGTTCATATTCGGTTGTTTGAAATTGGAATCAACTTGTAGTTTCATTCTTGACTCGTTTGAGCCCGGAAACAACTTGTAGCTTCATTATTGACTAGATTGAAGTTGGAAACAACTTGTAGCTTCATTCCATACTCGTTTGAAGTTGAAAACAACTTGTAGCTTCATTTTCGGTTGTTTGAAATTGGAATCAACTTGTAGTTTCATTCTTGGCTCGTTTGAGCCCGGAAACAACTTGTAGCTTCATTATTGACTAGATGGAAGTTGGAAACAACTTTTTTTTTTGCTAAATGAGTTGGAAACAACTTGTAACTCCATTCCGGACTTGTTTGAAGTTGACACCAACTTGTAGCTTCATTTTCGATTGTTTGAAATTAGAATCAACTTGTAGTTTCAATCTTGACTCGTTTGAGCCCGGAAACAACTTGTAGATTCATTGTTGACTAGATTGAAGTTGGAAACAACTCGTACCTTCATTTTCGGTTGTTTGAAATTGGAATCAACTTGTAGTTTCATTCTTGACTCGTTTGAGCCCGGAAACAACTTGTAGCTTCATTATTGACTAGATTGAAGTTGGAAACAACTTTTTTTTTGCTAAATGAGTTGGAAACAACTTGTAGCTTCATTCTGGACTCGTTTGAAGTTAAAACCAACTTGTAGCTTCATTTTCGGTTGTTTGAAATTGGAATCAACTTGTAGTTTCATTCTTGACTCGTTTGAGCCTGGAAACAACTTGTAGCTTCATTATTGACTAGATTGAAGTTGGAAACAATTTTTAGCTTCTTTCCGGACTCGTTTGAAGTTGAAAACCTGTAGGTTCATATTCGGTTGTTTGAAATTGGAATCAACTTGTAGTTTCATTCTTGGCTCGTTGGAGCCCGGAAACAACTTGTAGCTTCATTATTGACTAGATGGAAGTTGGAAACAACTTTTTTTTTTGCTAAATGAGTTGGAAACAACTTGTAACTTCATTCCGGACTTGTTTGAAGTTGACACCAACTTGTAGCTTCATTTTCGGTTGTTTGAAATTAGAATCAACTTGTTGTTTCAATCTTGACTCGTTTGAGTCCGGAAACAACTTGTAGATTCATTGTTCACTATATTGAAGTTGGAAACAACTCGTAGCTTCATTTTCGGTTGTTTGAAATTGGAATCAACTTGTAGTTTCATTCTTGACTCGTTTGAGCCCGGAAACAACTTGTAGCTTCATTATTGACTAGATTGAAGTTGGAAACAACTTTTTTTTTTTGCTAAATGAGTTGGAAACAACTTGTAGCTTCATTCTGGACTCGTTTGAAGTTAAAACCAACTTGTAGCTTCATTTTCGGTTGTCTGAAATTGGAATCAACTTGTAGTTTCATTCTTGACTCGTTTGAGCCTGGAAACAACTTGTAGCTTCATTATTGACTAGATTGAAGTTGGAAACAATTTTTAGCTTCTTTCCGGACTCGTTTGAAGTTGAAAACCTGTAGGTTCATATTCGGTTGTTTGAAATTGGAATCAACTTTCATTCTTGACTCGTTTGAGCCCGGACACAACTTGTAGCTTCATTATTGACTAGATTGAAGTTGGAAACAACTTGTAGCTTCATTCCATACTCGTTTGAAGTTGAGAACAACTTGTAGCTTCATTTTCGGTTGTTTGAAATTGGAATCAACTTGTAGTTTCATTCTTGGCTCGTTTGAGCCCGGAAACAACTTGTAGCTTCATTATTGACTAGATGGAAGTTGGAAACAACTTTTTTTTTGCTAAATGAGTTGGAAACAACTTGTAACTTCATTCCGGACTTGTTTCAAGTTGACACCAACTTGTAGCTTCATTTTCGGTTGTTTGAAATTAGAATCAACTTGTAGTTTCAATCTTGACTCGTTTGAGCCCGGAAACAACTTGTAGATTCATTGTTGACTAGATTTGTTAGGCCGAATAAACTCACTATATAAGATAATATAGTGAACACAATCAAGAATAAAACACCAGTATAAGAGAATAATTCAACTAAACTCTTATTCACAATTCACAGTAGCTTACAAATAATCTCTTAGTGATTTATAATTTATCACTAAGAGCTGCTAGGTTACACGAATGATACTCAATTGATAACTCATCTAGAGTAAACCCTAAGCTGTGTTTATATACACAGTTACATGATATCTACTGATTGATTTATAAATATCTTCTTCCTAAAATAATCTAATCAGTAGCTATCCTTCTGTTGTCCTGATCTGCACAATCTCTCTTGATCTTTATCTTCCTTACTTAGTCAGATATGCTCCTGAAAATCAGCCGCCTGCAAACTCTGATCATCGCTTAAACTCTGATCCAGCTAAACTCTGATATTTGCTTCTGCACACTAAACAAGTTAGATACCTGTGACATCATCAAATATGTAACAATCTCCCCCAACTTGTACATTAGACATAATGAACAAGTTCTATATATTTACTGATGATGTCAAAAACAATCAAGGACAAATGCAAGAAATAATTAATCTGCATAAATGAATCATAACTTACAGATTGAGCAGAACTAATTACAACTTACAGTACATATCAGAACTTAGTCAGCCAATCAGTCTATACCCATAGCTCTCCTTAACAAACTTGGTAATCAGATCTTCTTCAATTTGTTTCAGAGTTTGTATCATTTGAGCTTTGACAGTCTTCAATTCTTCATCTTCATCTCCTGTCTGGTATATGGCTGATCTCAAAGCATTAGCTTTGCTTCTCTTCATTGCTTCTCCAAGCTGAATGACTCTAGGCCTGTCTGCTTCATTATTATAACCCAAGATTCTGGTGTTTGCAATAGTCTCCATCACAGAGCTATTCTTCTCCATGCTGATCTCAGAACCATCATCTTGAGCTATTTGTGGAATGTATTCTTCATCAGACTTTATTCCATAGAATCTTCTCTTTTCACTAATTGTTTTCTTCATCAGATCTGACCATCTCTGAGTTGCTTCATTCTTGATCTCTAACATATAGTGAAAATGTTCCAGCTCTCTCAGAGATTTCAGCAATAAATCAGCTTCTGATATTCTATACACTCTGCCAGATTCTAGAAATATAGCAATCTTTTCTTTATCTTCTGGCCCATCATGAGTGTCCATCAGAATCTGTACTGACTCAACTTTGTCAAGATCCTTCTGTGTAACAGCTTCTCCTACTTTTTCAGTCAGAGGATAAGGATCTCTGAAAGTAGTTGCTGAGCCTGTTTGAATCTTTTCTTTTCTATGACCAAGGCCAGTTGTGTCATAAGCTTCTTTCCCTCTGGTACCATGTGTTCTTACTCTGGTAAGCATTGAGCTTTCCTTGTATAAATTTGTACCAAGACTCCCATATAAACTCTTTTTCTTCTTCTGATCTTGAGTCTTTTCAGAATTTAACTTTAACCAAGAAGCTTTAGTTTCTTTGACTTTCTCTTCTTCAACTGGAACTTTAACTTGAGCATTGTTAGAGGTTAAAGCTATATCAGATATTGGCTTGCTTTCACCTCTTCTTCTTCTCATTAATCCAGCTTCTCTTTCTATAACTTGATCAGATACATCAGTAATTATATTTGCATTTCTGCTCAGCTCTAACATCCTCTTAGAAGGAATCTCTGATGCTATCTTGATCATTGACTTCTTTATTACAGGAGTAGCTGAAGGAACTCCATCAACAGGTTTCTTTCCTTTGTCTGCTATATCAGATTCAGATTGAGTCTGAGATCTAGTTCTTGGTCTGTTGATATCAGTGTAGTTTACTTCACTGATTACTATTCCCTTTTTCTTTGGAATTTCCTGCTTTTGAGAGGAATCAGTAATCTGTCTTTGCTCATCAGATTTTGTCTTGCTGATCTTCTTCTTCTCAGCAGCCAATCTTTCTTCTTCCAGTCTGATGGCCTCAATATCCACTCCTGGATTTTCTTTTTCAAAGATTTTTCTTGCCATAGCTTCATCAATTGCTTGCAAGGAAGGAGATTTATAAAAGAGAGTAGTTTCTTTGCCTCTGAACTTCAGAGTTTGACAAAATCTCTGAGACTCAGGGTCTCCAGCTTCAATCAGCTTTTCAGCTTCAGCAACCAAGTTTTCTTTCTTCTTTTCCACTTCAGAGTTCACAAGATCAATTTCTTTGGATAATGCATCTGAATCTCTGACTGCTTTGGTTATGTTCTGAGCTTGAGTTACAACAGTCAGTTCCATTGATCTGTGTTTTTGAGATTCTCTGGGTGGTCTCTCAGAGCTTGCTGCTTCTCTACTGTTCTTCTTTGTTTCTTTACTTTGCAGCAGCTTCAGCTTCTGCTGTTTGTTTATTTCCCCTTTTTCTGCCTCATCATCATCTGGCTTTTTCCTTTTTAATTGCTGATCAGGTTTGCATTTGTCTTTGGATGTTTTCTCCCCCTTTTTGACATCAGCAGAGGTGAGAACCTGTACCAGCTGTGCCACAGAAGCACTCAAATCTGCCAGAGTATAATTCATTGAAGCCTGAGTGGCTTCAATAGAGGTAAGCCTATCTTCCACAGAAGGTGATGTGGTTCTGCACATCCTGTGATTATATGACAAGTGACAAATTTTCCTTCTAGCAGGCTCAGAAAATGGAATTGGAGAGCTTGGAACTGCAGGTGCTGTAAATGGAGTGGATTCCCTAATTGGTGACAGTATCTTAACTGGGGAATCAACCCTTTCTGGTGAATTTTCTCTGACTGGCTCAGAGATTATAGGAGTTGATGTGACTTCTGTTCCTTCATCATCATCAATGTCTGCAAGACAAATACTCAGAGTATGTGACTCTAGAGCTTCAGTAGCTGCATCAGAGTTTGCAGCTTCAGTAATCTCCTGAGCAGGAGCTGCAACAAGAACTTCAGGTTGAAGCAGAGAATCCTGAATCATTTGCAAAACCAACTCTATCTGTGCATCTTCTGATTGATTGGGGACAGCAGGAACTGTTTCTGACACAAGAATATCAGCTGCTAATTTCTCTTCAACAGATTTTGCCCCTTCAGATTGATCATTGTGATCAGGGGTTGACTCTGACATTTGTTGGTTAGCTGCAGCAATATCAAGTGGCACTGCAGAGATAGGTTCTATCAACAATGGTTCTGCAGATTGATCAGAGAATGGAATCAAAGGTTGTTTAGGATCGTCTGATTGTGGTGGTTCCACAGTCAGATCAGTAACAGAGGTTGCCTTTATTTTCTTTCTCAGTTTCTTTGCTGGTGGAGGAGGAGGAATATCTTCTTCTGATTCAGAATCTGAAATCTTCTGAAGGAATCTTCTTTTCCTGGGAGGAGGAGATGGCTGTTTGGATGGGGATCTAGAAGACCTCAGTACTCTTTTTGGTGAAGATATTACAACTGGTCCTTGTTGAGAAGAACCAGAGGTTGGTTTGGGATCTGCAGTTACTATTGGGTTACGATCTGGAGATGGAGGCTGTGGGATATTCTCATCAGAGAATAAGGCTTCATACTTGTCTGGTAAGGCTATCTTTAGTTTATCCTGTACAGTCACAGGAATAGCAAATACAGGCACAACATTCTTTTTACTATCTTTCTTAATCAGATCAGTAAAAGCTCTTTTGGTAATTTTAAATGGGAGTTCATTTCCATCTTCAGGAAGGGGCACATCAGGGAAGCAGTAAGAAAATATAAGCTGACAAAATCTTGAGTAGTAGACAATATTCATATTTTCTTTTCTCCTATCACCAATGAATCTCAAAATAGAAGTGGCAATATCAAATTTGAGATTGTGGATTAGAAAATACCCAATCTGCTGGCTGAAGATGGGAATGGCATCAAAGTTGCTACATTTGTTGCCGAAAGCCCTGGTGATGCAATCATAAAAGAAGCTCCACTCCTTGCAAAGATGTGGACGCTTAAGTTCCCCCATTTTGTCTGTGCTTGCTGTGTACCCAAGAAAGATCATCATGTCCCTCAGAGTTTGAGTAGGGACTGATGAATCAAACTTTTTCTCTTCAGGAAGATGAAGAGCCTTCCTGATAGTTGCAGGTGAGATAGCATATTCTTGACCTTCATAATTGCAGGTCAGAGATGGACAACCATTTTCACCTCCATCATCGTAGTTTGCTGATCTCCAGAGGGTGAGAACTTGAGAAGGAGAGATTAACTCTGGCTCAGTCAGAGCATACATCAGCTCACTGTGCGCCAGGAAATCTTGAATAAGATGAAACTCCTTGGGTGCTTCATCGTTATCCAGAATGGCTGAGTAGTTATTGGTGACAAATTTTGCTCCATTGAACTCGAAGGCAGTAGTCGACATGATTTCTGAAAAGAAAATGAGAGTTTGAAGTTATGCACGTATGGTGTTTGACAAAATGTTTGAGAGAAAATGAGAAGAGGGTTTGAGAGAGAGAGAGTAAAATACGTGTGTGAAAAGTGAAGAGAGAAAATTCAAAATCGATATATATACGATTGTATATACGAAACTTTGATTTTCCCGTTAGTGGGGCACGTGGCAAAAGCTGAACGGTAAAAAAACTTGGTAGTGGAGAAGTAATAATTAGTGGCGTGTGAATCTGAACAAACATGCACCATTTACCAATAAAACACAATTAATTACCGTGTTTTTCTCCACTCAGGAATTCAAATGGTTTTTCTACCGTTTGATAATAAAAACTAATATTATCTGACCAAAATATTTATTTTAACTCGGACTTCGATCAGAGACTGACCATTGACCAGAGTTTAAATAAATGACTTATAAATTGACAAATCAGAGAGTGATCATAGAATCTTGTAATGATGAGAGATAGATATTCAAGATCTAAACGACACTTGCTCCTCAGAGTTTGCAAATATTTGTTGAACTCTAGTCAAAAATTACTCGAAGCCAAAAAAAATTGTTAATCACAGAAGTGGAGTGAGGTGTGTGTTAACATGAATATTCTAATGTTACAGAGATTGTCAAATTTCTTAATTAATATTAGAAAGAATCAGATAATAAGAAAATGTTTTAAGCATCTCATAAGCCGAGTTTCTCACAAATGAATCAGAGTATACTTATTTCTTCTCTTTGGAATCACAAATGTCTTTTTGAAAGGAAACTCCTCATGGTAAGTGAGTTATAACCTTTATTAGACTTTTTGTTTTCTCAGAGTATTTCTCCAGTAATCAGAGAATGTGAAAAGTCACCAAAAAAATTGTTTCAATTTTTGATGCATTTGCTTAATACCAGCAGTGCACTTGGTTCTTTCCTTTCACAAATTTTCTAAGATCTCAAAGGAGTACCTGAGATTATTTCTTTTGTTTTTCTTTTCTTTCGATTTTCTTTACTGAGAAGAAATTTCTTGAGGATCCATAACTGAAATATATTAACTCTTAGCTCATGAGAGGAGAAAAGCAGATTCTTTTCTGAGTACATATCTAATATTTAAGAAGTAAGACAGTCTAGGTAACAAAATTAACTCATGTGATGTGTGTTAAGGATTTCCACAGCTGTAATATCACAAAGTTCAGACTTTAGAGAGGCTTATGACTAGATTCAATTAAGTGCAACATATTCTTCACAGGAATATCTTTCATCAAGAAAAAAAATTCAAGTCATCAGAGTTTGTCGGGTCAGAGTTTAAATATCAGAGTTTATCAAGTCAGAGTATAATCATCAGAGTCTTGATCAGAGAATAACAGATGCAGTTGTAGATCATGTTAACAATAGCAAACATTAACAGATATAGTATTATGCAATGTATCAGAGTTTAGAGAGGACCAGAGATCATCCCTAATTCGTTTACAAGCCTTGTAAATGTTGCTTCAGCCAGAGGTTTGGTGAAGATATCTGCCAACTGCTGATCTGTTGGAACAAAGTGAAGCTCTACTGTTCCTTCCATCACATGTTCTCTGATAAAATGATACCTTATGCTGATGTGCTTGGTCATGGAGTGCTGTACTGGATTTCCTGTCATAGCAATAGCACTTTGGTTATCACAATAAATAGGAATTTGAGTCAGAGTTAACCCATAATCCAGTAGTTGATTCTTCATCCATAAAATCTGAGCACAGCAGCTTCCTGCAGCAATATACTCTGCTTCTGCAGTGGATGTGGAAATAGATTTTTGTTTCTTACTAAACCAAGAAACTAATCTTCCTCCAAGAAATTGACAGCTCCCACTTGTACTTTTTCTGTCTATTTTGCATCCTGCAAAATCTGCATCAGAGTAACCAATCAGTGTAAAGTCTGATTCTCTGGGATACCAGAGTCCCATCTCAATTGTTCCTTTGAGATATTTGAAAATCCTCTTGACTGCTACAAGGTGTGGTTCTCTTGGATCTGCTTGAAATCTTGCACAGAGACAGGTTGCATACATGATATCAGGTCTACTAGCAGTCAGATATAGGAGTGAGCCTATCATACCTCTGTAGTTAGTAATTTCTACTGGTGAACCAGTATCTTTATCTAACTTAGTGGCAGTTGCCATTGGAGTGGTAGCAGCTGAGCTATCCTGCATGCCAAATTTCTTTAGCAGGTTCTTGGTATATTTAGACTGATTAATGAAAATTCCTTCATCAGTCTGTTTAACTTGAAGTCCCAAAAAATAGCTCATTTCTCCCATCATGCTCATCTGATATCTAGACTGCATAAGCTTTGAGAATCTCTCACAGAGTTTAGGATTAGTAGACCCAAAAATAATATCATCTACATAGACTTGAACTAATAGCAGGTCATTACCATGGTTGAGATAAAAAAGAGTTTTATCAATTGTACCTCTGTTGAAACCACTGTCCAAAAGAAATTGAGCCAGAGTTTCATACCATGCTCTAGGTGCTTGCTTTAGTCCATACAGTGCTTTATCCAATCTGTAGACATGATCTGGAAATTTTGTGTCCACAAATCCTGGAGGTTGTTCAACATACACTTCTTCCTCCAACTCCCCATTGAGAAAAGCACTCTTTACATCCATCTGAAACACTTTGAACTTCTTGTGTGCTGCATAAGCCAAGAAAATTCTGATTGCTTCCAATCTGGCAACTGGAGCAAAGGTCTCATCATAGTCAATTCCTTCTTGTTGAGAGTATCCCTTAGCTACCAGTCTGGCTTTATTTCTTGTAATTACACCATCACTGTCTGTTTTGTTCCTGAAAACCCATTTAGTACCAACTATTGATCTGTTCTTTGGTCTTGGTACAAGTGTCCAGACTTTATTTCTCTCAAATTCATTTAATTCCTCCTGCATTGCTGTTACCCAGTCTGCATCCTTCAAGGCTTCTTCCACTTTCTTTGGTTCTGTTTGAGATAAAAATGAATGAAATAAACACTCATTTGCTGTTGCAGTTCTGGTTTGTACTCCAGCATCTGGATCCCCAATAATCAGATCTGGTGTATGAGACTTTGTCCATTTTCTTTCATGTGGCAGTTGATTTCTGGAACTAGATCCTCCCCCATGATCCATGCCAGTATCATTCTGAGTTTCTGATGCCTCTCCCCCATTATCCATGCTATCTCCATGAGCATTCTGAGTTTCTGATGCTCCCCCTGAAGATGTGTTCTCCTGATTCTCTGATGTAGAGTGATCAGAGTTTGAGGAGTCAGAATCAGAGTTTGTGTTTTCTGCCGAGTCTGCAACATTTTCATTCAGATTTTTATTTTGAAAGTGCTCCCCCTCAACATGTGCTTGAGGTTGATGATTAGTAGTGACATGTTCTGATATTGTCTCAGAGTCAGAGTTTATGGAATCAGAGAATGCATCTTCATCTTCAAATCTCAGTTGCTCATGATCTTCAAAATCTTCCATTCCAGTAATTTTCTTATCATCAAAGGACACATGAATGGATTCCATGATTACCCTTGTTCTCAGATTGTAAACTCTGAAGGCTTTTGTTGATAAGGGATAACCAACAAAAATTCCTTCATCAGCTTTTAAATCAAATTTAGTCAGCTGTTCAGGATGATTTTTCAGAACAAAACATTTACATCCAAAAATATGGAAGTATTTGAGATTTGGTTTTCTGCCTTTAACCATTTCAAATGGAGTTTTCCCATGTTTGTTAATCAGAGTTGCATTCTGTGTGAAACAGGCAGACTGCACAGCTTCAGCCCAGAAGTAGGTTGGTAGCTTTGCTTCCTCCAACATGGTTCTAGCAGCTTCAATCAGAGTTCTGTTTTTCCTTTCTACAACACCATTTTGTTGAGGTGTTCCAGGTGCTGAAAATTCCTGTTTAATGCCATTTTCTTTACAGAACTCCTCCATCTTGAAATTCTTGAACTCAGTGCCATTATCACTTCTGATGATCTTTACTGCATCTTTAGAGATTTTATTCAGCTGTCTGACATGCTCAATCAATAAAGATGGTGTTTCATCCTTGCTGTGAAGAAAATATACCCATGTATATCTGGTAAATTCATCAACAATGACCAGAGTATATCTCTTCTTTGCAATGGACATTATATTTACTGGTCCAAAAAGATCAACATGCAGCAGATGATATGGCTCAAGAATTGAGGACTCAGTTTTACTTTTGAAAGAAGACTTCCTCTGTTTTGCTTTCTGACAGGAATCACAGAGTCCATCTGGAGTAAAAACTGATTTTGGAAGTCCTTTCACAAGATCTTTCTTCACAAGTTCATTTATATTATTGAAGTTCAGGTGAGATAATTTCTTGTGCCAGTTCCAGCTTTCTTCAATACTGGCTCTGCCAAGTAGACAGATTGCAGAGCTTTCAGAGTTTAAAGATAGCTTAGTTTCATAGATGTTGCCATGTCTGTATCCTTTCAGAACAACTTTTCCAGTTCTTTTACTAATGACCTCACAGTGTTCTTCCAAGAAATTGACATGATATCCTCTGTCACAGATTTGACTTATGCTCAGCAGATTGTGCTTAAGTCCTGAGACCAGAGCTACAGATTGAATGATGACATTTCCAAGATTGATATTGCCATATCCCAAAGTTATCCCTATGTTGCCATCTCCATAAGAAACATTTGGGCCAGCCTTCTCCACAAAGTCTGATAGCAGGGCTTTATTTCCTGTCATATGTCCTGAGCATCCACTGTCCAGAACTAGGATGTTTTTCCTGTTGCCCTGCAATCACATACATAACTAATGATTAGTTTTAAGGACCCAGACTTGCTTGGATCCTTTGTTCTTGTTAAGTTTGTTAACACTAGCAGCGGAAGATTTATCAGAGTTTATATCAGAGTTTGTGCTAACAGACTTTTTAACAGATGCTGAACTAGGAGAATCAATCTTTTTCTTCAAAGAAGGTTTTAATTCATAATAATTGTAGTACAAACTATGATATTCCTTACAAGTGTAAATGGAATGCCATAAACTACCACAATGAAAACAAGGATTCTCTGGTCTAAATCTAGTATTCCTAGTCTTAACTTCTGATTTTGGAGACATAGCATTTATGTCCTTATTTTTCCTGCAAAAAGAAGCAAGATGATTAGGATTACATCAATTATGACAAGTTTTCCTAGGAGCATTTGGAATAGGCATGTAATTGTTGCTTTTGTTTATTCCAACCTTTCCATTCCTATTTTTCCTAGGTTCCTTAATCCTGTTTTCTTTCTTAACCTCCTTGAGTTTATGCTTAAGCTGTTTCTGAGTCATTAAACCAATATTAACCTGTTTAGGAGTATCAGTTTTTGATTTGTCCTTAGTCTTTGATTCTGAAACAAATCTTACTGGAACTACCTTAGGTTTTTCAATTTTAATGGTTTCTTGTTTATATGACTCAGCTTCATTTTTATCAGAGTAACCTAACCCTTTCTTCCAGTTCCCACTCTCTAAGATATTCTGAGTAGTCTTCCCTGAGTTAGTCCAAGTTCTGATTATCTCTCTTTCCTTAGCAAGTTCTGATTCAAGAGAAGCATTTTTCTTTAAGAGTTCATTTTTAACAAAGATAGAATCATCTCTTTCCTTCTGAACTTCAAGCATCTGAACTAGTTCCTTTTCAAGATAATCATTTCTTTTCTTAACATCCAAGATCTCAGATTTTAATCTGTCATTTTCTAATGTCTGATCTCTATAACTAACATGCAGAGTTTTAAGAAACAATCTTAATTCAGTTATATCCTCAGTATCAAAAGCAAGAGTGGAATGAGGTACCTTAGTTTCAACAGTCTCAGTGCTGTTGTCCATGTTTGCCATCAAGGCATAGTTGACTTCTTCCTCTGATTCTGATGAGTCTGCCCAACTCCCCTTCTTTGTGATAAAGGCCTGTTCCTTTTCTTTCTTAGCCTTCTTGCACTCAGTTGCAAAATGTCCTTTCTCTCCACAATTGAAGCAGGTGTATTTAGACTTATCAGATTTTCCAGATTTTTCTTCTTTGCCTTCATTCCTTTTGAAGACCTTCTTATCAGAGTTTCTGTCTTTCCTTGAGAACTTCTTCCCTTTGTTGAAGTTCTTGTAAGCCATCTTCTTGAAGCTTTTTACCATTAATGCTGCCAGCTGCATCATCTCAGTATCACTGTCATCAGAGTCTGAAGGAATATCAGAGTCTGAGTCAACATCAGAGTTTGATGACTCAGTATCAGACTTTTTGACAATTGCTTTTCCTTTGCTTTTCACAGTTGAATCTTCTTGAACTTTTAGGGCAACTGGTTTGGGTTTCCCACCATGTCGTTTGCTCCTTTGCTCCATCTCAAGTTCATGAGTTTTCAACCTTCCAAAGATTTCATCCAGAGACATCTCTTCAAGATCAAGATTGTCTCTTATAGTGGTTACTTTCAAATCCCACTTTTCAGGAAGAGCAAGCAGAAATTTGAGATTTGAGTCTTCCAGATCATATTCTTTATCCACAAGAGACAAGTCATTCAGCAGCTTGACAAATCTATCATAAAGATCAGTCAGTGATTCACCTGATTTTGAATCAAAGTGTTCATACTCTTGAGTAAGTATGGTCCTTCTGTTCTTTTTGATGGCTTTGGTTCCTTGACATCTGACTTCCAAAGCATCCCATATCTCCTTTGCAGTTTTGCATCCAATTACTCTATTTGACATAGCATTGTCCAGAGCACTATGCAACAGATGCTTCACCTTTGCATCTTTACTTATAGATGAGATGTCCTCTGGAGTATAGTCCTTCTTCTCTTTAGGGATCATCTTCTGGGGTTCATCTCCCACTGCAACAGAGAGCTTTGTTGGCATGTGTGGACCATCATAAATTCTATCCAGATATTCTGGATCTGTAGATTCCAGAAACATGATCATTCTTACTTTCCAGACAGAATATTCAGATGCCCTGAGGACCGGAACCCTAAGAGACTCATATCTACTGTTTTGTGATTTCTCAGACATGATTGTGTGATTAAGATCTCACTGTAGGTATATCAACAGAGCTGGCTCTGATACCACTTGTTAGGCCGAATAAACTCACTATATAAGATAATATAGTGAACACAATCAAGAATAAAACACCAGTATAAGAGAATAATTCAACTAAACTCTTATTCACAATTCACAGTAGCTTACAAATAATCTCTTAGTGATTTATAATTTATCACTAAGAGCTGCTAGGTTACACGAATGATACTCAATTGATAACTCATCTAGAGTAAACCCTAAGCTGTGTTTATATACACAGTTACATGATATCTACTGATTGATTTATAAATATCTTCTTCCTAAAATAATCTAATCAGTAGCTATCCTTCTGTTGTCCTGATCTGCACAATCTCTCTTGATCTTTATCTTCCTTACTTAGTCAGATATGCTCCTGAAAATCAGCCGCCTGCAAACTCTGATCATCGCTTAAACTCTGATCCAGCTAAACTCTGATATTTGCTTCTGCACACTAAACAAGTTAGATACCTGTGACATCATCAAATATGTAACAAGATTGAAGTTGGAAACAACTCGTAGCTTCATTTTCGGTTGTTTGAAATTGGAATCAACTTGTAGTTTCATTCTTGACTCGTTTGAGCCCGGAAACAACTTGTAGCTTCATTATTGACTAGATTGAAGTTAGAAACAACTTTTTTTTTTTGCTAAATGAGTTGGAAACAACTTGTAGCTTCATTCTGGACTCGTTTGAAGTTGAAACCAACTTGTAGCTTCATTTTCGGTTGTCTGAAATTGGAATCAACTTGTAGTTTCATTCTTCACTCGTTTGAGCCTGGAAACAACTTGTAGCTTCATTATTGACTAGATTGAAGTTGGAAACAATTTTTAGCTTCATTCCGGACTCGTTTGAAGTTGAAAACAACTTGTAGGTTCATATTCAGTTGTTTGAAATTGGAATCAACTTGTAGTTTCATTCTTTGCTCGTTTGAGCCCGAAACAACTTGTAGCTTCATTATTGACTAGATTGAAGTTGGAAACAACTTGTAGCTTCATTCCATACTCGTTTGAAGTTGAAAACAACTTGTAGCTTGATTTTCGGTTGTTTGAAATTGGAATCAACTTGTAGTTTCATTCTTGGCTCGTTTGAGCCCGGAAACAACTTGTAGCTTCATTATTGACTAGATTGAAGTTGGAAATAATTTTTAGCTTCATTCCGGAATCGTTTGAAGTTGAAAACAACTTGTAGCTTCATTATGGACTCAGATGAAGTTGAAAACAACTTGTAGCTTCATTTTCGGTTGTTTGAAATTGGAATCAACTTGTAGTTTCATTCTTGACTCGTTTGAGCCTGGAAACAACTTGTAGCTTCACTATTGACTAGATTGAAGTTGGAAACAATTTTTAGCTTCATTCCGGACTTGTTTGAAGTTGAAAACAACTTGTAGGTTCATTTTCAGTTTGAAATTGGAATCAACTTGTAGTTTCATTCTTTGCTCGTTTGAGCCCGAAACAACTTGTAGCTTCATTATTGACTAGATTGAAGTTGGAAATAATTTTTAGCTTCATTCCGGACTCGTTTGAAATTGAAAACAATTTGTAGCTTCATTTTCGGTTGTTTGAAATTGGAATCAACTTGTAGTTTCATTCTTGACTCGTTTGAGCCTGGAAACAACTTGTAGCTTCATTATTGACTAGATTGAAGTTGGAAATAATTTTTAGCTTCATTCCGGAGTCGTTTGAAGTTGAAAACAATTTGTAGATTCATTTTCGGTTGTTTGATATTGGAATCAACTTGTAGTTTCATTCTTGACTCGTTTGAGCCCGGAAACAACTTGTAGCTTCATTATTGACTAGATGGAAGTTGGAAACAACTTTTTTTTTTGCTAAATGAGTTGGAAACAACCTGTAACTCCATTCCGGACTTGTTTGAAGTTGACACCAACTTGTAGCTTCATTTTCGATTGTTTGAAATTAGAATCAACTTGTAGTTTCAATCTTGACTCGTTTGAGCCCGGAAACAACTTGTAGATTCATTGTTGACTAGATTGAAGTTGGAAACAACTCGTACCTTCATTTTCGGTTGTTTGAAATTGGAATCAACTTGTAGTTTCATTCTTGACTCGTTTGAGCCCGGAAACAACTTGTAGCTTCATTATTGACTAGATTGAAGTTGGAAACAACTTTTTTTTTTGCTAAATGAGTTGGAAACAACTTGTAGCTTCATTCTGGACTCGTTTGAAGTTAAAACCAACTTGTAGCTTCATTTTCGATTGTCTGAAATTGGAATCAACTTGTAGTTTCATTCTTGACTCGTTTGAGCCTTGAAACAACTTGTAGCTTCATTATTGACTAGATTGAAGTTGGAAACAATTTTTAGCTTCATTCCGGACTCGTTTGAAGTTGAAAACAACTTGTAGGTTCATATTCGGTTGTTTGAAATTGGAATCAACTTGTAGTTTCATTCTTGACTCGTTTGAGCCCGGAAACAACTTGTAGCTTCATTATTGACTAGATTGAAGTTGGAAACAACTTGTAGCTTCATTCCATACTCGTTTGAAGTTGAAAACAACTTGTAGCTTCATTTTCGGTTGTTTGAAATTGGAATCAACTTGTAGTTTCATTCTTGGCTCGTTTGAGCCCGGAAACAACTTGTAGCTTCATTATTGACTAGATGGAAGTTGGAAACAACTTTTTTTTTTTGCTAAATGAGTAGGAAACAACTTGTAACTCCATTCCGGACTTGTTTGAAGTTGACACCAACTTGTAGCTTCATTTTCGATTGTTTGAAATTAGAATCAACTTGTAGTTTCAATCTTGACTCGTTTGAGCCCGGAAACAACTTGTAGATTCATTGTTGACTAGATTGAAGTTGGAAACAACTCGTACCTTCATTTTCGGTTGTTTGAAATTGGAATCAACTTGTAGTTTCATTCTTGACTCGTTTGAGCCCGGAAACAACTTGTAGCTTCATTATTGACTAGATTGAAGTTGGAAACAACTTTTTTTTTTGCTAAATGAGTTGGAAACAACTTGTAGCTTCATTCTGGACTCGTTTGAAGTTAAAACCAACTTGTAGCTTCATTTTCGGTTGTCTGAAATTGGAATCAACTTGTAGTTTCATTCTTGACTCGTTTGAGCCTGGAAACAACTTGTAGCTTCATTATTGACTAGATTGAAGTTGGAAACAATTTTTAGCTTCATTCCGGACTCGTTTGAAGTTGAAAACAACTTGTAGGTTCATATTCGGTTGTTTGAAATTGGAATCAACTTGTAGTTTCATTCTTGACTCGTTTGAGCCCGGAAACAACTTGTAGCTTCATTATTGACTAGATTGAAGTTGGAAACAACTTGTAGCTTCATTCCATACTCGTTTGAAGTTGAAAACAACTTGTAGCTTCATTTTCGGTTGTTTGAAATTGGAATCAACTTGTAGTTTCATTCTTGGCTCGTTTGAGCCCGGAAACAACTTGTAGCTTCATTATTGACTAGATGGAAGTTGGAAACAACTTTTTTTTTTTGCTAAATGAGTTGGAAACAACTTGTAACTCCATTCCGGGCTTGTTTGAAGTTGACACCAACTTGTAGCTTCATTTTCGATTGTTTGAAATTAGAATCAACTTGTAGTTTCAATCTTGACTCGTTTGAGCCCGGAAAGAACTTGTAGATTCATTGTTGACTAGATTGAAGTTGGAAACAACTCGTACCTTCATTTTCGGTTGTTTGAAATTGGAATCAACTTGTAGTTTCATTCTTGACTCGTTTGAGCCCGGAAACAACTTGTAGCTTCATTATTGACTAGATTGAAGTTGGAAACAACTTGTAGCTTCATTCCATACTCGTTTGAAGTTGAAAACAACTTGTAGCTTCATTTTCGGTTGTTTGAAATTGGAATCAACTTGTAGTTTAATTCTTGGCTCGTTTGAGCCCGGAAACAACTTGTAGCTTCATTATTGACTAGATGGAAGTTGGAAACAACTTTTTTTTTGCTAAATGAGTTGGAAACAACTTGTAACTCCATTCCGGACTTGTTTGAAGTTGGCACCAACTTGTAGCTTCATTTTCGATTGTTTGAAATTAGAATCAACTTGTAGTTTCAATCTTGACTCGTTTGAGCCCGGAAACAACTTGTAGATTCATTGTTGACTAGATTGAAGTTGGAAACAACTCGTACCTTCATTTTCGGTTGTTTGAAATTGGAATCAACTTGTAGTTTCATTCTTGACTCGTTTGAGCCCGGAAACAACTTGTAGCTTCATTATTGACTAGATTGAAGTTGGAAACAACTTTTTTTTTTGCTAAATGAGTTGGAAACAACTTGTAGCTTCATTCTGGACTCGTTTGAAGTTAAAACCAACTTGTAGCTTCATTTTCGGTTGTCTGAAATTGGAATCAACTTGTAGTTTCATTCTTGACTCGTTTGAGCCTGGAAACAACTTGTAGCTTCATTATTGACTAGATTGAAGTTGGAAACAATTTTTAGCTTCATTCCGGACTCGTTTGAAGTTGAAAACAACTTGTAGGTTCATATTCGGTTGTTTGAAATTGGAATCAACTTGTAGTTTCATTCTTGACTCGTTTGAGCCCGGAAACAACTTGTAGCTTCATTATTGACTAGATTGAAGTTGGAAACAACTTGTAGCTTCATTCCATACTCGTTTGAAGTTGAAAACAACTTGTAGCTTCATTTTCGGTTGTTTGAAATTGGAATCAACTTGTAGTTTCATTCTTGGCTCGTTTGAGCCCGGAAACAACTTGTAGCTTCATTATTGACTAGATGGAAGTTGGAAACAACTTTTTTTTTTGCTAAATGAGTTGGAAACAGCTTGTAACTTCATTCCGGACTTGTTTGAAGTTGACACCAACTTGTAGCTTCATTTTCGGTTGTTTGAAATTAGAATCAACTTGTAGTTTCAATCTTGACTCGTTTGAGCCCGGAAACAACTTGTAGCTTCATTATTGACTAGATTGAAGTGGGAAATAATTTTTAGCTTCATTCCGGACTCGTTTGAAGTTGAAAACAACTTGTAGCTTCATTCTGGACTCAGATGAAGTTGAAAACAACTTGTAGCTTCATTTTCGGTTGTTTGAAATTGGAATCAACTTGTAGTTTCATTCTTGACTCGTTTGAGCCTGGAAACAACTTGTAGCTTCACTATTGACTAGATTGAAGTTGGAAACAATTTTTAGCTTCATTCCGGACTCGTTTGAAGTTGAAAACAACTTGTAGGTTCATTTTCAGTTGTTTGAAATTGGAATCAACTTGTAGTTTCATTCTTGGCTCGTTTGAGCCCGGAAACAACTTGTAGCTTCATTATTGACTATATTGAAGTTGGAAATAATTTTTAGCTTCATTCCGGACTCGTTTGAAATTGAAAACAATTTGTAGCTTCATTTTCGGTTGTTTGAAATTGGAATCAACTTGTAGTTTCATTCTTGACTCGTTTGAGCCTGGAAACAACTTGTAGCTTCATTATTGACTGGATTGAAGTTGGAAATAATTTTTAGCTTCATTCCGGAGTCGTTTGAAGTTGAAAACAATTTGTAGCTTCATTTTCGGTTGTTTGAAATTGGAATCAACTTGTAGTTTCATTCTTGACTCGTTTGAGCCCGGAAACAACTTGTAGCTTCATTATTGACTAGATGGAAGTTGGAAACAACTTTTTTTTTTGCTAAATGAGTTGGAAACAACTTGTAACTTCATTCCGGACTTGTTTGAAGTTGACACCAACTTGTAGCTTCATTTTCGATTGTTTGAAATTAGAATCATCTTGTAGTTTCAATCTTGACTCGTTTGATCCCGGAAACAACTTGTAGATTCATTGTTGACTAGATTGAAGTTGGAAACAACTCGTAGCTTCATTTTCGGTTGTTTGAAATTGGAATCAACTTGTAGTTTCATTCTTGACTCGTTTGAGCCCGGAAACAACTTGTAGCTTCATTATTGACTATATTGAAGTTGGAAACAACTTTTTTTTTGCTAAATGGGTTGGAAACAACTTGTAGCTTCATTCTGGACTCGTTTGAAGTTAAAACCAACTTGTAGCTTCATTTTCGGTTGTTTGAAATTGGAATCAACTTGTAGTTTCATTCTTGACTCGTTTGAGCCTGGAAACAACTTGTAGCTTCATTATTGACTAGATTGAAGTTGGAAACAATTTTTAGCTTCATTTTCGGTTGTTTGAAATTGGAATCAACTTGTAGTTTCATTCTTGACTCGTTTGAGCCTGGAAACAACTTGTAGCTTCATTATTGACTAGATTGAAGTTGGAAACAATTTTTAGCTTCATTCCGGACTCGTTTGAAGTTGAAAACAACTTGTAGGTTCATATTCGGTTGTTTGAAATTGGAATCAACTTGTAGTTTCATTCTTGACTCGTTTGAGCCCGGAAACAACTTGTAGCTTCATTATTGACTAGATTGAAGTTGGAAACAACTTGTAGCTTCATTCCATACTCGTTTGAAGTTGAAAACAACTTGTAGCTTCATTTTCGGTTGTTTGAAATTGGAATCAACTTGTAGTTTCATTCTTGGCTCGTTTGAGCCCGGAAACAACTTGTAGCTTCATTATTGACTAGATGGAAGTTGGAAACAACTTTTTTTTTTGCTAAATGAGTTGGAAACAGCTTGTAACTTCATTCCGGACTTGTTTGAAGTTGACACCAACTTGTAGCTTCATTTTCGGTTGTTTGAAATTAGAATCAACTTGTAGTTTCAATCTTGACTCGTTTGAGCCCGGAAACAACTTGTAGCTTCATTATTGACTAGATTGAAGTGGGAAATAATTTTTAGCTTCATTCCGGACTCGTTTGAAGTTGAAAACAACTTGTAGCTTCATTCTGGACTCAGATGAAGTTGAAAACAACTTGTAGCTTCATTTTCGGTTGTTTGAAATTGGAATCAACTTGTAGTTTCATTCTTGACTCGTTTGAGCCTGGAAACAACTTGTAGCTTCACTATTGACTAGATTGAAGTTGGAAACAATTTTTAGCTTCATTCCGGACTCGTTTGAAGTTGAAAACAACTTGTAGGTTCATTTTCAGTTGTTTGAAATTGGAATCAACTTGTAGTTTCATTCTTGGCTCGTTTGAGCCCGGAAACAACTTGTAGCTTCATTATTGACTATATTGAAGTTGGAAATAATTTTTAGCTTCATTCCGGACTCGTTTGAAATTGAAAACAATTTGTAGCTTCATTTTCGGTTGTTTGAAATTGGAATCAACTTGTAGTTTCATTCTTGACTCGTTTGAGCCTGGAAACAACTTGTAGCTTCATTATTGACTGGATTGAAGTTGGAAATAATTTTTAGCTTCATTCCGGAGTCGTTTGAAGTTGAAAACAATTTGTAGCTTCATTTTCGGTTGTTTGAAATTGGAATCAACTTGTAGTTTCATTCTTGACTCGTTTGAGCCCGGAAACAACTTGTAGCTTCATTATTGACTAGATGGAAGTTGGAAACAACTTTTTTTTTTGCTAAATGAGTTGGAAACAACTTGTAACTTCATTCCGGACTTGTTTGAAGTTGACACCAACTTGTAGCTTCATTTTCGATTGTTTGAAATTAGAATCATCTTGTAGTTTCAATCTTGACTCGTTTGATCCCGGAAACAACTTGTAGATTCATTGTTGACTAGATTGAAGTTGGAAACAACTCGTAGCTTCATTTTCGGTTGTTTGAAATTGGAATCAACTTGTAGTTTCATTCTTGACTCGTTTGAGCCCGGAAACAACTTGTAGCTTCATTATTGACTATATTGAAGTTGGAAACAACTTTTTTTTTGCTAAATGGGTTGGAAACAACTTGTAGCTTCATTCTGGACTCGTTTGAAGTTAAAACCAACTTGTAGCTTCATTTTCGGTTGTTTGAAATTGGAATCAACTTGTAGTTTCATTCTTGACTCGTTTGAGCCTGGAAACAACTTGTAGCTTCATTATTGACTAGATTGAAGTTGGAAACAATTTTTAGCTTCATTTTCGGTTGTTTGAAATTGGAATCAACTTGTAGTTTCATTCTTGACTCGTTTGAGCCTGGAAACAACTTGTAGCTTCATTATTGACTAGATTGAAGTTGGAAACAATTTTTAGCTTCATTCCGGACTCGTTTGAAGTTGAAAACAACTTGTAGGTTCATATTCGGTTGTTTGAAATTGGAATCAACTTGTAGTTTCATTCTTGACTCGTTTGAGCCCGGAAACAACTTGTAGCTTCATTATTGACTAGATTGAAGTTGGAAACAACTTGTAGCTTCATTTCATACTCGTTTGAAGTTGAAAACAACTTGTAGCTTCATTTTCGGTTGTTTGAAATTGGAATCAACTTGTAGTTTCATTCTTGGCTCGTTTGAGCCCGGAAACAACTTGTAGCTTCATTATTGACTAGATTGAAGTTGGAAACAACTTGTAGCTTCATTCCATACTCGTTTGAAGTTGAAAACAACTTGTAGCTTGATTTTCGGTTGTTTGAAATTGGAATCAACTTGTAGTTTCATTCTTGGCTCGTTTGAGCCCGGAAACAACTTGTAGCTTCATTATTGACTAGATTGAAGTTGGAAATAATTTTTAGCTTCATTCTGGACTCGTTTGAAGTTGAAAACAACTTGTAGCTTCATTCTGGACTCAGATGAAGTTGAAAACAACTTGTAGCTTCATTTTCGGTTGTTTGAAATTGGAATCAACTTGTAGTTTCATTCTTGACTCGTTTGAGCCTGGAAACAACTTGTAGCTTCACTATTGACTAGATTGAAGTTGGAAACAATTTTTAGCTTCATTCCGGACTCGTTTGCAGTTGAAAACAATTTGTAGCTTCATTTTCGGTTGTTTGAAATTGGAATCAACTTGTAGTTTCATTCTTGACTCGTTTGAGCCTGGAAACAACTTGTAGCTTCATTATTGACTAGATTGAAGTTGGAAACAATTTTTAGCTTCATTCCGGACTCGTTTGAAGTTGAAAACAACTTGTAGGTTCATATTCGGTTGTTTGAAATTGGAATCAACTTGTAGTTTCATTCTTGACTCGTTTGAGCCCGGAAACAACTTGTAGCTTCATTATTGACTAGATTGAAGTTGGAAACAACTTGTAGCTTCATTTCATACTCGTTTGAAGTTGAAAACAACTTGTAGCTTCATTTTCGGTTGTTTGAAATTGGAATCAACTTGTAGTTTCATTCTTGGCTCGTTTGAGCCCGGAAACAACTTGTAGCTTCATTATTGACTAGATGGAAGTTGGAAACAACTTTTTTTTTGCTAAATGAGTTGGAAACAACTTGTAACTTCATTCCGGACTTGTTTGAAGTTGACACCAACTTGTAGCTTCATTTTCGGTTGTTTGAAATTAGAATCAACTTGTAGTTTCAACCTTGACTCGTTTGAGCCCGGAAACAACTTGTAGATTCATTGTTGACTAGATTGAAGTTGGAAACAACTCGTAGCTTCATTTTCGGTTGTTTGAAATTGGAATCAACTTGTAGTTTCATTCTTGACTCGTTTGAGCCCGGAAACAACTTGTAGCTTCATTATTGACTAGATTGAAGTTAGAAACAACTTTTTTTTTTGCTAAATGAGTTGGAAACAACTTGTAGCTTCATTCTGGACTCGTTTGAAGTTGAAACCAACTTGTAGCTTCATTTTCGGTTGTCTGAAATTGGAATCAACTTGTAGTTTCATTCTTCACTCGTTTGAGCCTGGAAACAACTTGTAGCTTCATTATTGACTAGATTGAAGTTGGAAACAATTTTTAGCTTCATTCCGGACTCGTTTGAAGTTGAAAACAACTTGTAGGTTAATATTCGGTTGTTTGAAATTGGAATCAACTTGTAGTTTCATTCTTGACTCATTTGAGCCCGGAAACAACTTGTAGCTTCATTATTGACTAGATTGAAGTTGGAAACAACTTGTAGCTTCATTCCATACTCGTTTGAAGTTGAAAACAACTTGTAGCTTGATTTTCGGTTGTTTGAAATTGGAATCAACTTGTAGTTTCATTCTTGGCTCGTTTGAGCCCGGAAACAACTTGTAGCTTCATTATTGACTAGATTGAAGTTGGAAATAATTTTTAGCTTCATTCCGGACTCGTTTGAAGTTGAAAACAACTTGTAGCTTCATTCTGGACTCAGATGAAGTTGAAAACAACTTGTAGCTTCATTTTCGGTTGTTTGAAATTGGAATCAACTTGTAGTTTCATTCTTGACTCGTTTGAGCCTGGAAACAACTTGTAGCTTCACTATTGACTAGATTGAAGTTGGAAACAATTTTTAGCTTCATTCCGGACTCGTTTGAAGTTGAAAACAACTTGTAGGTTCATTTTCAGTTGTTTGAAATTGGAATCAACTTGTAGTTTCATTCTTTGCTCGTTTGAGCCCGAAACAACTTGTAGCTTCATTATTGACTAGATTGAAGTTGGAAATAATTTTTAGCTTCATTCCGGACTCGTTTGAAATTGAAAACAATTTGTAGCTTCATTTTCGGTTGTTTGAAATTGGAATCAACTTGTAGTTTCATTCTTGACTCGTTTGAGCCTGGAAACAACTTGTAGCTTCATTATTGACTGGATTGAAGTTGGAAATAATTTTTAGCTTCATTCCGGAGTCGTTTGAAGTTGAAAACAATTTGTAGCTTCATTTTCGGTTGTTTGAAATTGGAATCAACTTGTAGTTTCATTCTTGACTCGTTTGAGCCCGGAAACAACTTGTAGCTTCATTATTGACTAGATGGAAGTTGGAAACAACTTTTTTTTTTGCTAAATGAGTTGGAAACAACTTGTAACTTCATTCCGGACTTGTTTGAAGTTGACACCAACTTGTAGCTTCATTTTCGATTGTTTGAAATTAGAATCATCTTGTAGTTTCAATCTTGACTCGTTTGATCCCGGAAACAACTTGTAGATTCATTGTTGACTAGATTGAAGTTGGAAACAACTCGTAGCTTCATTTTCGGTTGTTTGAAATTGGAATCAACTTGTAGTTTCATTCTTGACTCGTTTGAGCCCGGAAACAACTTGTAGCTTCATTATTGACTATATTGAAGTTGGAAACAACTTTTTTTTTGCTAAATGGGTTGGAAACAACTTGTAGCTTCATTCTGGACTCGTTTGAAGTTAAAACCAACTTGTAGCTTCATTTTCGGTTGTTTGAAATTGGAATCAACTTGTAGTTTCATTCTTGACTCGTTTGAGCCTGGAAACAACTTGTAGCTTCATTATTGACTAGATTGAAGTTGGAAACAATTTTTAGCTTCATTCCGGACTCGTTTGAAGTTGAAAACAACTTGTAGGTTCATATTCGGTTGTTTGAAATTGGAATCAACTTGTAGTTTCATTCTTGACTCGTTTGAGCCCGGAAACAACTTGTAGCTTCATTATTGACTAGATTGAAGTTGGAAACAACTTGTAGCTTCATTTCATACTCGTTTGAAGTTGAAAACAACTTGTAGCTTCATTTTCGGTTGTTTGAAATTGGAATCAACTTGTAGTTTCATTCTTGGCTCGTTTGAGCCCGGAAACAACTTGCAGCTTCATTATTGACTAGATGGAAGTTGGAAACAACTTTTTTTTTGCTAAATGAGTTGGAAACAACTTGTAACTTCATTCCGGACTTGTTTGAAGTTGACACCAACTTGTAGCTTCATTTTCGGTTGTTTGAAATTAGAATCAACTTGTAGTTTCAATATTGACTCGTTTGAGCCCGGAAACAACTTGTAGATTCATTGTTGACTAGATTGAAGTTGGAAACAACTCGTAGCTTCATTTTCGGTTGTTTGAAATTGGAATCAACTTGTAGTTTCATTCTTGACTCGTTTGAGCCCGGAAACAACTTGTAGCTTCATTATTGACTAGATTGAAGTTAGAAACAACTTTTTTTTTGCTAAATGAGTTGGAAACAACTTGTAGCTTCATTCTGGACTCGTTTGAAGTTGAAACCAACTTGTAGCTTCATTTTCGGTTGTCTGAAATTGGAATCAACTTGTAGTTTCATTCTTCACTCGTTTGAGCCTGGAAACAACTTGTAGCTTCATTATTGACTAGATTGAAGTTGGAAACAATTTTTAGCTTCATTCCGGACTCGTTTGAAGTTGAAAACAACTTGTAGGTTAATATTCGGTTGTTTGAAATTGGAATCAACTTGTAGTTTCATTCTTGACTCATTTGAGCCCGGAAACAACTTGTAGCTTCATTATTGACTAGATTGAAGTTGGAAACAACTTGTAGCTTCATTCCATACTCGTTTGAAGTTGAAAACAACTTGTAGCTTGATTTTCGGTTGTTTGAAATTGGAATCAACTTGTAGTTTCATTCTTGGCTCGTTTGAGCCCGGAAACAACTTGTAGCTTCATTATTGACTAGATTGAAGTTGGAAATAATTTTTAGCTTCATTCTGGACTCGTTTGAAGTTGAAAACAACTTCAAAGCTTCATTCTGGACTCAGATGAAGTTGAAAACAACTTGTAGCTTCATTTTCGGTTGTTTGAAATTGGAATCAACTTGTAGTTTCATTCTTGACTCGTTTGAGCCTGGAAACAACTTGTAGCTTCACTATTGACTAGATTGAAGTTGGAAACAATTTTTAGCTTCATTCCGGACTCGTTTGAAGTTGAAAACAATTTGTAGCTTCATTTTCGGTTGTTTGAAATTGGAATCAACTTGTAGTTTCATTCTTGACTCGTTTGAGCCTGGAAACAACTTGTAGCTTCATTATTGACTAGATTGAAGTTGGAAACAATTTTTAGCTTCATTCCGGACTCGTTTGAAGTTGAAAACAACTTGTAGGTTCATATTCGGTTGTTTGAAATTGGAATCAACTTGTAGTTTCATTCTTGACTCGTTTGAGCCCGGAAACAACTTGTAGCTTCATTATTGACTAGATTGAAGTTGGAAACAACTTGTAGCTTCATTTCATACTCGTTTGAAGTTGAAAACAACTTGTAGCTTCATTTTCGGTTGTTTGAAATTGGAATCAACTTGTAGTTTCATTCTTGGCTCGTTTGAGCCCGGAAACAACTTGTAGCTTCATTATTGACAAGATTGAAGTTGGAAACAACTTGTAGCTTCATTCCATACTCGTTTGAAGTTGAAAACAACTTGTAGCTTGATTTTCGGTTGTTTGAAATTGGAATCAACTTGTAGTTTCATTCTTGGCTCGTTTGAGCCCGGAAACAACTTGTAGCTTCATTATTGACTAGATTGAAGTTGGAAATAATTTTTAGCTTCATTCTGGACTCGTTTGAAGTTGAAAACAACTTGTAGCTTCATTCTGGACTCAGATGAAGTTGAAAACAACTTGTAGCTTCATTTTCGGTTGTTTGAAATTGGAATCAACTTGTAGTTTCATTCTTGACTCGTTTGAGCCTGGAAACAACTTGTAGCTTCACTATTGACTAGATTGAAGTTGGAAACAATTTTTAGCTTCATTCCGGACTCGTTTGAAGTTGAAAACAATTTGTAGCTTCATTTTCGGTTGTTTGAAATTGGAATCAACTTGTAGTTTCATTCTTGACTCGTTTGAGCCTGGAAACAACTTGTAGCTTCATTATTGACTAGATTGAAGTTGGAAACAATTTTTAGCTTCATTCCGGACTCGTTTGAAGTTGAAAACAACTTGTAGGTTCATATTCGGTTGTTTGAAATTGGAATCAACTTGTAGTTTCATTCTTGACTCGTTTGAGCCCGGAAACAACTTGTAGCTTCATTATTGACTAGATTGAAGTTGGAAACAACTTGTAGCTTCATTTCATACTCGTTTGAAGTTGAAAACAACTTGTAGCTTCATTTTCGGTTGTTTGAAATTGGAATCAACTTGTAGTTTCATTCTTGGCTCGTTTGAGCCCGGAAACAACTTGTAGCTTCATTATTGACTAGATGGAAGTTGGAAACAACTTTTTTTTTGCTAAATGAGTTGGAAACAACTTGTAACTTCATTCCGGACTTGTTTGAAGTTGACACCAACTTGTAGCTTCATTTTCGGTTGTTTGAAATTAGAATCAACTTGTAGTTTCAACCTTGACTCGTTTGAGCCCGGAAACAACTTGTAGATTCATTGTTGACTAGATTGAAGTTGGAAACAACTCGTAGCTTCATTTTCGGTTGTTTGAAATTGGAATCAACTTGTAGTTTCATTCTTGACTCGTTTGAGCCCGGAAACAACTTGTAGCTTCATTATTGACTAGATTGAAGTTAGAAACAACTTTTTTTTTTGCTAAATGAGTTGGAAACAACTTGTAGCTTCATTCTGGACTCGTTTGAAGTTGAAACCAACTTGTAGCTTCATTTTCGGTTGTCTGAAATTGGAATCAACTTGTAGTTTCATTCTTCACTCGTTTGAGCCTGGAAACAACTTGTAGCTTCATTATTGACTAGATTGAAGTTGGAAACAATTTTTAGCTTCATTCCGGACTCGTTTGAAGTTGAAAACAACTTGTAGGTTAATATTCGGTTGTTTGAAATTGGAATCAACTTGTAGTTTCATTCTTGACTCATTTGAGCCCGGAAACAACTTGTAGCTTCATTATTGACTAGATTGAAGTTGGAAACAACTTGTAGCTTCATTCCATACTCGTTTGAAGTTGAAAACAACTTGTAGCTTGATTTTCGGTTGTTTGAAATTGGAATCAACTTGTAGTTTCATTCTTGGCTCGTTTGAGCCCGGAAACAACTTGTAGCTTCATTATTGACTAGATTGAAGTTGGAAATAATTTTTAGCTTCATTCCGGACTCGTTTGAAGTTGAAAACAACTTGTAGCTTCATTCTGGACTCAGATGAAGTTGAAAACAACTTGTAGCTTCATTTTCGGTTGTTTGAAATTGGAATCAACTTGTAGTTTCATTCTTGACTCGTTTGAGCCTGGAAACAACTTGTAGCTTCACTATTGACTAGATTGAAGTTGGAAACAATTTTTAGCTTCATTCCGGACTCGTTTGAAGTTGAAAACAACTTGTAGGTTCATTTTCAGTTGTTTGAAATTGGAATCAACTTGTAGTTTCATTCTTTGCTCGTTTGAGCCCGAAACAACTTGTAGCTTCATTATTGACTAGATTGAAGTTGGAAATAATTTTTAGCTTCATTCCGGACTCGTTTGAAATTGAAAACAATTTGTAGCTTCATTTTCGGTTGTTTGAAATTGGAATCAACTTGTAGTTTCATTCTTGACTCGTTTGAGCCTGGAAACAACTTGTAGCTTCATTATTGACTGGATTGAAGTTGGAAATAATTTTTAGCTTCATTCCGGAGTCGTTTGAAGTTGAAAACAATTTGTAGCTTCATTTTCGGTTGTTTGAAATTGGAATCAACTTGTAGTTTCATTCTTGACTCGTTTGAGCCCGGAAACAACTTGTAGCTTCATTATTGACTAGATGGAAGTTGGAAACAACTTTTTTTTTTGCTAAATGAGTTGGAAACAACTTGTAACTTCATTCCGGACTTGTTTGAAGTTGACACCAACTTGTAGCTTCATTTTCGATTGTTTGAAATTAGAATCATCTTGTAGTTTCAATCTTGACTCGTTTGATCCCGGAAACAACTTGTAGATTCATTGTTGACTAGATTGAAGTTGGAAACAACTCGTAGCTTCATTTTCGGTTGTTTGAAATTGGAATCAACTTGTAGTTTCATTCTTGACTCGTTTGAGCCCGGAAACTACTTGTAGCTTCATTATTGACTATATTGAAGTTGGAAACAACTTTTTTTTTGCTAAATGGGTTGGAAACAACTTGTAGCTTCATTCTGGACTCGTTTGAAGTTAAAACCAACTTGTAGCTTCATTTTCGGTTGTTTGAAATTGGAATCAACTTGTAGTTTCATTCTTGACTCGTTTGAGCCTGGAAACAACTTGTAGCTTCATTATTGACTAGATTGAAGTTGGAAACAATTTTTAGCTTCATTCCGGACTCGTTTGAAGTTGAAAACAACTTGTAGGTTCATATTCGGTTGTTTGAAATTGGAATCAACTTGTAGTTTCATTCTTGACTCGTTTGAGCCCGGAAACAACTTGTAGCTTCATTATTGACTAGATTGAAGTTGGAAACAACTTGTAGCTTCATTTCATACTCGTTTGAAGTTGAAAACAACTTGTAGCTTCATTTTCGGTTGTTTGAAATTGGAATCAACTTGTAGTTTCATTCTTGGCTCGTTTGAGCCCGGAAACAACTTGCAGCTTCATTATTGACTAGATGGAAGTTGGAAACAACTTTTTTTTTGCTAAATGAGTTGGAAACAACTTGTAACTTCATTCCGGACTTGTTTGAAGTTGACACCAACTTGTAGCTTCATTTTCGGTTGTTTGAAATTAGAATCAACTTGTAGTTTCAATATTGACTCGTTTGAGCCCGGAAACAACTTGTAGATTCATTGTTGACTAGATTGAAGTTGGAAACAACTCGTAGCTTCATTTTCGGTTGTTTGAAATTGGAATCAACTTGTAGTTTCATTCTTGACTCGTTTGAGCCCGGAAACAACTTGTAGCTTCATTATTGACTAGATTGAAGTTAGAAACAACTTTTTTTTTGCTAAATGAGTTGGAAACAACTTGTAGCTTCATTCTGGACTCGTTTGAAGTTGAAACCAACTTGTAGCTTCATTTTCGGTTGTCTGAAATTGGAATCAACTTGTAGTTTCATTCTTCACTCGTTTGAGCCTGGAAACAACTTGTAGCTTCATTATTGACTAGATTGAAGTTGGAAACAATTTTTAGCTTCATTCCGGACTCGTTTGAAGTTGAAAACAACTTGTAGGTTAATATTCGGTTGTTTGAAATTGGAATCAACTTGTAGTTTCATTCTTGACTCATTTGAGCCCGGAAACAACTTGTAGCTTCATTATTGACTAGATTGAAGTTGGAAACAACTTGTAGCTTCATTCCATACTCGTTTGAAGTTGAAAACAACTTGTAGCTTGATTTTCGGTTGTTTGAAATTGGAATCAACTTGTAGTTTCATTCTTGGCTCGTTTGAGCCCGGAAACAACTTGTAGCTTCATTATTGACTAGATTGAAGTTGGAAATAATTTTTAGCTTCATTCTGGACTCGTTTGAAGTTGAAAACAACTTGTAGCTTCATTCTGGACTCAGATGAAGTTGAAAACAACTTGTAGCTTCATTTTCGGTTGTTTGAAATTGGAATCAATTTGTAGTTTCATTCTTGACTCGTTTGAGCCTGGAAACAACTTGTAGCTTCACTATTGACTAGATTGAAGTTGGAAACAATTTTTAGCTTCATTCCGGACTCGTTTGAAGTTGAAAACAATTTGTAGCTTCATTTTCGGTTGTTTGAAATTGGAATCAACTTGTAGTTTCATTCTTGACTCGTTTGAGCCTGGAAACAACTTGTAGCTTCATTATTGACTAGATTGAAGTTGGAAACAATTTTTAGCTTCATTCCGGACTCGTTTGAAGTTGAAAACAACTTGTAGGTTCATATTCGGTTGTTTGAAATTGGAATCAACTTGTAGTTTCATTCTTGACTCGTTTGAGCCCGGAAACAACTTGTAGCTTCATTATTGACTAGATTGAAGTTGGAAACAACTTGTAGCTTCATTTCATACTCGTTTGAAGTTGAAAACAACTTGTAGCTTCATTTTCGGTTGTTTGAAATTGGAATCAACTTGTAGTTTCATTCTTGGCTCGTTTGAGCCCGGAAACAACTTGTAGCTTCATTATTGACTAGATGGAAGTTGGAAACAACTTTTTTTTGCTAAATGAGTTGGAAACAACTTGTAACTTCATTCCGGACTTGTTTGAAGTTGACACCAACTTGTAGCTTCATTTTCGGTTGTTTGAAATTAGAATCAACTTGTAGTTTCAACCTTGACTCGTTTGAGCCCGGAAACAACTTGTAGATTCATTGTTGACTAGATTGAAGTTGGAAACAACTCGTAGCTTCATTTTCGGTTGTTTGAAATTGGAATCAACTTGTAGTTTCATTCTTGACTCGTTTGAGCCCGGAAACAACTTGTAGCTTCATTATTGACTAGATTGAAGTTAGAAACAACTTTTTTTTTTGCTAAATGAGTTGGAAACAACTTGTAGCTTCATTCTGGACTCGTTTGAAGTTGAAACCAACTTGTAGCTTCATTTTCGGTTGTTTGAAATTGGAATCAACTTGTAGTTTCATTCTTGGCTCGTTTGAGCCCGGAAACAACTTGTAGCTTCATTATTGACTAGATTGAAGTTGGAAATAATTTTTAGCTTCATTCTGGACTCGTTTGAAGTTGAAAACAACTTGTAGCTTCATTCTGGACTCAGATGAAGTTGAAAACAACTTGTAGCTTCATTTTCGGTTGTTTGAAATTGGAATCAATTTGTAGTTTCATTCTTGACTCGTTTGAGCCTGGAAACAACTTGTAGCTTCACTATTGACTAGATTGAAGTTGGAAACAATTTTTAGCTTCATTCCGGACTCGTTTGAAGTTGAAAACAATTTGTAGCTTCATTTTCGGTTGTTTGAAATTGGAATCAACTTGTAGTTTCATTCTTGACTCGTTTGAGCCTGGAAACAACTTGTAGCTTCATTATTGACTAGATTGAAGTTGGAAACAATTTTTAGCTTCATTCCGGACTCGTTTGAAGTTGAAAACAACTTGTAGGTTCATATTCGGTTGTTTGAAATTGGAATCAACTTGTAGTTTCATTCTTGACTCGTTTGAGCCCGGAAACAACTTGTAGCTTCATTATTGACTAGATTGAAGTTGGAAACAACTTGTAGCTTCATTTCATACTCGTTTGAAGTTGAAAACAACTTGTAGCTTCATTTTCGGTTGTTTGAAATTGGAATCAACTTGTAGTTTCATTCTTGGCTCGTTTGAGCCCGGAAACAACTTGTAGCTTCATTATTGACTAGATGGAAGTTGGAAACAACTTTTTTTTGCTAAATGAGTTGGAAACAACTTGTAACTTCATTCCGGACTTGTTTGAAGTTGACACCAACTTGTAGCTTCATTTTCGGTTGTTTGAAATTAGAATCAACTTGTAGTTTCAACCTTGACTCGTTTGAGCCCGGAAACAACTTGTAGATTCATTGTTGACTAGATTGAAGTTGGAAACAACTCGTAGCTTCATTTTCGGTTGTTTGAAATTGGAATCAACTTGTAGTTTCATTCTTGACTCGTTTGAGCCCGGAAACAACTTGTAGCTTCATTATTGACTAGATTGAAGTTAGAAACAACTTTTTTTTTTGCTAAATGAGTTGGAAACAACTTGTAGCTTCATTCTGGACTCGTTTGAAGTTGAAACCAACTTGTAGCTTCATTTTCGGTTGTCTGAAATTGGAATCAACTTGTAGTTTCATTCTTCACTCGTTTGAGCCTGGAAACAACTTGTAGCTTCATTATTGACTAGATTGAAGTTGGAAACAATTTTTAGCTTCATTCCGGACTCGTTTGAAGTTGAAAACAACTTGTAGGTTAATATTCGGTTGTTTGAAATTGGAATCAACTTGTAGTTTCATTCTTGACTCATTTGAGCCCGGAAACAACTTGTAGCTTCATTATTGACTAGATTGAAGTTGGAAACAACTTGTAGCTTCATTCCATACTCGTTTGAAGTTGAAAACAACTTGTAGCTTGATTTTCGGTTGTTTGAAATTGGAATCAACTTGTAGTTTCATTCTTGGCTCGTTTGAGCCCGGAAACAACTTGTAGCTTCATTATTGACTAGATTGAAGTTGGAAATAATTTTTAGCTTCATTCCGGACTCGTTTGAAGTTGAAAACAACTTGTAGCTTCATTCTGGACTCAGATGAAGTTGAAAACAACTTGTAGCTTCATTTTCGGTTGTTTGAAATTGGAATCAACTTGTAGTTTCATTCTTGACTCGTTTGAGCCTGGAAACAACTTGTAGCTTCACTATTGACTAGATTGAAGTTGGAAACAATTTTTAGCTTCATTCCGGACTCGTTTGAAGTTGAAAACAACTTGTAGGTTCATTTTCAGTTGTTTGAAATTGGAATCAACTTGTAGTTTCATTCTTTGCTCGTTTGAGCCCGAAACAACTTGTAGCTTCATTATTGACTAGATTGAAGTTGGAAATAATTTTTAGCTTCATTCCGGACTCGTTTGAAATTGAAAACAATTTGTAGCTTCATTTTCGGTTGTTTGAAATTGGAATCAACTTGTAGTTTCATTCTTGACTCGTTTGAGCCGGGAAACAACTTGTAGCTTCATTATTGACTAGATTGAAGTTGGAAATAATTTTTAGCTTCATTCCGGAGTCGTTTGAAGTTGAAAACAATTTGTAGCTTCATTTTCGGTTGTTTGATATTGGAATCAACTTGTAGTTTCATTCTTGACTCGTTTGAGCCCGGAAACAACTTGTAGCTTCATTATTGACTAGATGGAAGTTGGAAACAACTTTTTTTTTTGCTAAATGAGTTGGAAACAACATGTAACTCCAATCCGGACTTGTTTGAAGTTGACACCAACTTGTAGCTTCATTTTCGATTTTTTGAAATTAGAATCAACTTGTAGTTTCAATCTTGACTCGTTTGAGCCCGGAAACAACTTGTAGATTCATTGTTGACTAGATTGAAGTTGGAAACAACTCGTACCTTCATTTTCGGTTGTTTGAAATTGGAATCAACTTGTAGTTTCATTCTTGACTCGTTTGAGCCCGGAAACAACTTGTAGCTTCATTATTGACTAGATTGAAGTTGGAAATAACTTGTAGCTTCATTCCATACTCGTTTGAAGTTGAAAACAACTTGTAGCTTGATTTTCGGTTGTTTGAAATTGGAATCAACTTGTAGTTTCATTCTTGGCTCGTTTGAGCCCGGAAACAACTTGTAGCTTCATTATTGACTAGATTGAAGTTGGAAATAATTTTTAGCTTCATTCCGGACTCGTTTGAAGTTGAAAACAACTTGTAGCTTCATTCTGGACTCAGATGAAGTTGAAAACAACTTGTAGCTTCATTTTCGGTTGTTTGAAATTGGAATCAACTTGTAGTTTCATTCTTGACTCGTTTGAGCCTGGAAACAACTTGTAGCTTCACTATTGACTAGATTGAAGTTGGAAACAATTTTTAGCTTCATTCCGGACTCGTTTGAAGTTGAAAACAACTTGTAGGTTCATTTTCAGTTGTTTGAAATTGGAATCAACTTGTAGTTTCATTCTTTGCTCGTTTGAGCCCGAAACAACTTGTAGCTTCATTATTGACTAGATTGAAGTTGGAAATAATTTTTAGCTTCATTCCGGACTCGTTTGAAATTGAAAACAATTTGTAGCTTCATTTTCGGTTGTTTGAAATTGGAATCAACTTGTAGTTTCATTCTTGACTCGTTTGAGCCGGGAAACAACTTGTAGCTTCATTATTGACTAGATTGAAGTTGGAAATAATTTTTAGCTTCATTCCGGAGTCGTTTGAAGTTGAAAACAATTTGTAGCTTCATTTTCGGTTGTTTGATATTGGAATCAACTTGTAGTTTCATTCTTGACTCGTTTGAGCCCGGAAACAACTTGTAGCTTCATTATTGACTAGATGGAAGTTGGAAACAACTTTTTTTTTTTGCTAAATGAGTTGGAAACAACATGTAACTCCAATCCGGACTTGTTTGAAGTTGACACCAACTTGTAGCTTCATTTTCGATTTTTTGAAATTAGAATCAACTTGTAGTTTCAATCTTGACTCGTTTGAGCCCGGAAACAACTTGTAGATTCATTGTTGACTAGATTGAAGTTGGAAACAACTCGTACCTTCATTTTCGGTTGTTTGAAATTGGAATCAACTTGTAGTTTCATTCTTGACTCGTTTGAGCCCGGAAACAACTTGTAGCTTCATTATTGACTAGATTGAAGTTGGAAATAACTTTTTTTTTTGCTAAATGAGTTGGAAACAACTTGTAGCTTCATTCTGGACTCGTTTGAAGTTAAAACCAACTTGTAGCTTCATTTTCGGTTGTCTGAAATTGGAATCAACTTGTAGTTTCATTCTTGACTCGTTTGAGCCTGGAAACAACTTGTAGCTTCATTATTGACTAGATTGAAGTTGGAAACAATTTTTAGCTTCATTCCGGACTCGTTTGAAGTTGAAAACAACTTGTAGGTTCATATTCGGTAAATTGAAATTGGATTCAACTTGTAGTTTCATTCTTGACTCGTTTGAGCCCGAAAACAACTTGTAGCTTCATTATTGACTAGATTGAAGTTGGAAACAACTTGTAGCTTCTTTCCATACTCGTTTGAAGTTGAAAACAACTTGTAGCTTGATTTTCGGTTGTTTGAAATTGGAATCAACTTGTAGTTTCATTCTTGGCTCGTTTGAGCCCGGAAACAACTTGTAGCTTCATTATTGACTAGATTGAAGTTGGAAATAATTTTTAGCTTCATTCCGGACTCGTTTGAAGTTGAAAACAACTTGTAGCTTTATTCTGGACTCAGATGAAGTTGAAAACAACTTGTAGCTTCATTTTCGGTTGTTTGAAATTGGAATCAACTTGTAGTTTCATTCTTGACTCGTTTGAGCCTGGAAACAACTTGTAGCTTCACTATTGACTAGATTGAAGTTGGAAACAATTTTTAGCTTCATTCCGGACTCGTTTGAAGTTGAAAGCAACTTGTAGGTTCATTTTCAGTTGTTTGAAATTGGAATCAACTTGTAGTTTCATTCTTTGCTCGTTTGAGCCCGAAACAACTTGTAGCTTCATTATTGACTAGATTGAAGTTGGAAATAATTTTTAGCTTCATTCCGGACTCGTTTGAAATTGAAAACAATTTGTAGCTTCATTTTCGGTTGTTTGAAATTGGAATCAACTTGTAGTTTCATTCTTGACTCGTTTGAGCCGGGAAACAACTTGTAGCTTCATTATTGACTAGATTGAAGTTGGAAATAATTTTTAGCTTCATTTCGGAGTCGTTTGAAGTTGAAAACAATTTGTAGCTTCATTTTCGGTTGTTTGATATTGGAATCAACTTGTAGTTTCATTCTTGACTCGTTTGAGCCCGGAAACAACTTGTAGCTTCATTATTGACTAGATGGAAGTTGGAAACAACTTTTTTTTTTGCTAAATAAGTTGGAAACAACTTGTAACTCCAATCCGGATTTGTTTGAAGTTGACACCAACTTGTAGCTTCATTTTCGATTGTTTGAAATTAGAATCAACTTGTAGTTTCAATCTTGACTCGTTTGAGCCCGGAAACAACTTGTAGATTCATTGTTGACTAGATTGAAGTTGGAAACAACTCGTACCTTCATTTTCGGTTGTTTGAAATTGGAATCAACTTGTAGTTTCATTCTTGACTCGTTTGAGCCCGGAAACAACTTGTAGCTTCATTATTGACTAGATTGAAGTTGGAAACAACTTTTTTTTTTGCTAAATGAGTTGGAAACAACTTGTAGCTTCATTCTGGACTCGTTTGAAGTTAAAACCAACTTGTAGCTTCATTTTCGGTTGTCTGAAATTGGAATCAACTTGTAGTTTCATTCTTGACTCGTTTGAGCCTGGAAACAACTTGTAGCTTCATTATTGACTAGATTGAAGTTGGAAACAATTTTTAGCTTCATTCCGGACTCGTTTGAAGTTGAAAACAACTTGTAGGTTCATATTCGGTAAATTGAAATTGGAATCAACTTGTAGTTTCATTCTTGACTCGTTTGAGCCCGGAAACAACTTGTAGCTTCATTATTGACTAGATTGAAGTTGGAAACAACTTGTAGCTTCTTTCCATACTCGTTTGAAGTTGAAAACAACTTGTAGCTTCATTTTCGGTTGTTTGAAATTGGAATCAACTTGTAGTTTCATTCTTGGCTCGTTTGAGCCCGGAAACAACTTGTAGCTTCATTATTGACTAGATGGAAGTTGGAAACAACTTTTTTTTTGCTAAATGAGTTGGAAACAACTTGTAACTCCAATCCGGACTTGTTTGAAGTTGACACCAACTTGTAGCTTCATTTTCGATTGTTTGAAATTAGAATCAACTTGTAGTTTCAATCTTGACTCGTTTGAGCCCGGAAACAACTTGTAGATTCATTGTTGACTAGATTGCAGTTGGAAACAACTCGTACCTTCATTTTCGGTTGTTTGAAATTGGAATCAACTTGTAGTTTCATTCTTGACTCGTTTGAGCCCGGAAACAACTTGTAGCTTCATTATTGACTAGATTGAAGTTGGAAACAACTTTTTTTTTTGCTAAATGAGTTGGAAACAACTTGTAGCTTCATTCTGGACTCGTTTGAAGTTAAAACCAACTTGTAGCTTCATTTTCGGTTGTCTGAAATTGGAATCAACTTGTAGTTTCATTCTTGACTCGTTTGAGCCTGGAAACAACTTGTAGCTTCATTATTGACTAGATTGAAGTTGGAAACAATTTTTAGCTTCATTCCGGACTCGTTTGAAGTTGAAAACAACTTGTAGGTTCATATTCGGTAAATTGAAATTGGAATCAACTTGTAGTTTCATTCTTGACTCGTTTGAGCCCGGAAACAACTTGTAGCTTCATTATTGACTAGATTGAAGTTGGAAACAACTTGTAGCTTCTTTCCATACTCGTTTGAAGTTGAAAACAACTTGTAGCTTCATTTTCGGTTGTTTGAAATTGGAATCAACTTGTAGTTTCATTCTTGGCTCGTTTGAGCCCGGAAACAACTTGTAGCTTCATTATTGACTAGATGGAAGTTGGAAACAACTTTTTTTTTTTGCTAAATGAGTTGGAAACAACTTGTAACTTCATTCCGGACTTGTTTGAAGTTGACACCAACTTGTAGCTTCATTTTCGGTTGTTTGAAATTAGAATCAACTTGTAGTTTCAATCTTGACTCGTTTGAGCCCGGAAACAACTTGTAGATTCATTGTTGACTAGATTGAAGTTGGAAACAACTCGTAGCTTCATTTTCGGTTCTTTGAAATTGGAATCAACTTGTAGTTTCATTCTTGACTCGTTTGAGCCCGGAAACAACTTGTAGCTTCATTATTGACTAGATTGAAGTTGGAAACAACTTTTAGCTTCATTCCATACTCGTTTGAAGTTGAAAACAACTTGTAGGTTCATTTTCGGTTGTTTGAAATTGGAATCAACTTGTAGTTTCATTCTTGACTCGTTTGAGCCCGGAAACAACTTGTAGCTTCATTATTGACTAGATTGAAGTTGGAAACAACTTTTTTTTTTGCTAAATGAGTTGGAAACAACTTGTAGCTTCATTCTGGACTCGTTTGAAGTTAAAACCAACTTGTAGCTTCATTTTCGGTTGTCTGAAATTGGAATCAACTTGTAGTTTCATTCTTGACTCGTTTGAGCCTGGAAACAACTTGTAGCTTCATTATTGACTAGATTGAAGTTGGAAACAATTTTTAGCTTCATTCCGGACTCGTTTGAAGTTGAAAACAACTTGTAGGTTCATATTCGGTAAATTGAAATTGGAATCAACTTGTAGTTTCATTCTTGACTCGTTTGAGCCCGGAAACAACTTGTAGCTTCATTATTGACTAGATTGAAGTTGGAAACAACTTGTAGCTTCTTTCCATACTCGTTTGAAGTTGAAAACAACTTGTAGCTTCATTTTCGGTTGTTTGAAATTGGAATCAACTTGTAGTTTCATTCTTGGCTCGTTTGAGCCCGGAAACAACTTGTAGCTTCATTATTGACTAGATGGAAGTTGGAAACAACTTTTTTTTTTGCTAAATGAGTTGGAAACAACTTGTAACTTCATTCCGGACTTGTTTGAAGTTGACACCAACTTGTAGCTTCATTTTCGGTTGTTTGAAATTAGAATCAACTTGTAGTTTCAATCTTGACTCGTTTGAGCCCGGAAACAACTTGTAGATTCATTGTTGACTAGATTGAAGTTGGAAACAACTCGTAGCTTCATTTTCGGTTCTTTGAAATTGGAATCAACTTGTAGTTTCATTCTTGACTCGTTTGAGCCCGGAAACAACTTGTAGCTTCATTATTGACTAGATTGAAGTTGGAAACAACTTTTAGCTTCATTCCATACTCGTTTGAAGTTGAAAACAACTTGTAGCTTGATTTTCGGTTGTTTGAAATTGGAATCAACTTGTAGTTTCATTCTTGGCTCGTTTGAGCCCGGAAACAACTTGTAGCTTCATTATTGACTAGATTGAAGTTGGAAATAATTTTTAGCTTCATTCCGGACTCGTTTGAAGTTGAAAACAACTTGTAGCTTCATTCTGGACTCAGATGAAGTTGAAAACAACTTGTAGCTTCATTTTCGGTTGTTTGAAATTGGAATCAACTTGTAGTTTCATTCTTGACTCGTTTGAGCCTGGAAACAACTTGTAGCTTCACTATTGACTAGATTGAAGTTGGAAACAATTTTTAGCTTCATTCCGGACTCGTTTGAAGTTGAAAACAACTTGTAGGTTCATTTTTAGTTGTTTGAAATTGGAATCAACTTGTAGTTTCATTCTTGGCTCGTTTGAGCCCGGAAACAACTTGTAGCTTCATTATTGACTAGATTGAAGTTGGAAATAATTTTTAGCTTCATTCCGGACTCGTTTGAAATTGAAAACAATTTGTAGCTTCATTTTGGGTTGTTTGAAATTGGAATCAACTTGTAGTTTCATTCTTGACTCGTTTGAGCCTGGAAACAACTTGTAGCTTCATTATTGACTGGATTGAAGTTGGAAATAATTTTTAGCTTCATTCCGGAGTCGTTTGAAGTTGAAAACAATTTGTAGCTTCATTTTCGGTTGTTTGAAATTGGAATCAACTTGTAGTTTCATTCTTGACTCGTTTGAGCCCGGAAACAACTTGTAGCTTCATTATTGACTAGATGGAAGTTGGAAACAACTTTTTTTTTTTGCTAAATGAGTTGGAAACAACTTGTAACTCCAATCCGGATTTGTTTGAAGTTGACACCAACTTGTAGCTTCATTTTCGATTGTTTGAAATTAGAATCAACTTGTAGTTTCAATCTTGACTCGTTTGAGCCCGGAAACAACTTGTAGATTCATTGTTGACTAGATTGAAGTTGGAAACAACTCGTACCTTCATTTTCGGTTGTTTGAAATTGGAATCAACTTGTAGTTTCATTCTTGACTCGTTTGAGCCCGGAAACAACTTGTAGCTTCATTATTGACTAGATTGAAGTTGGAAACAACTTTTTTTTTTGCTAAATGAGTTGGAAACAACTTGTAGCTTCATTCTGGACTCGTTTGAAGTTAAAACCAACTTGTAGCTTCATTTTCGGTTGTCTGAAATTGGAATCAACTTGTAGTTTCATTCTTGACTCGTTTGAGCCTGGAAACAACTTGTAGCTTCATTATTGACTAGATTGAAGTTGGAAACAATTTTTAGCTTCATTCCGGACTCGTTTGAAGTTGAAAACAACTTGTAGGTTCATATTCGGTAAATTGAAATTGGAATCAACTTGTAGTTTCATTCTTGACTCGTTTGAGCCCGGAAACAACTTGTAGCTTCATTATTGACTAGATTGAAGTTGGAAACAACTTGTAGCTTCTTTCCATACTCGTTTGAAGTTGAAAACAACTTGTAGCTTCATTTTCGGTTGTTTGAAATTGGAATCAACTTGTAGTTTCATTCTTGGCTCGTTTGAGCCCGGAAACAACTTGTAGCTTCATTATTGACTAGATGGAAGTTGGAAACAACTTTTTTTTTTGCTAAATGAGTTGGAAACAACTTGTAACTCCAATCCGGACTTGTTTGAAGTTGACACCAACTTGTAGCTTCATTTTCGATTGTTTGAAATTAGAATCAACTTGTAGTTTCAATCTTGACTCGTTTGAGCCCGGAAACAACTTGTAGATTCATTGTTGACTAGATTGCAGTTGGAAACAACTCGTACCTTCATTTTCGGTTGTTTGAAATTGGAATCAACTTGTAGTTTCATTCTTGACTCGTTTGAGCCCGGAAACAACTTGTAGCTTCATTATTGACTAGATTGAAGTTGGAAACAACTTTTTTTTTTGCTAAATGAGTTGGAAACAACTTGTAGCTTCATTCTGGACTCGTTTGAAGTTAAAACCAACTTGTAGCTTCATTTTCGGTTGTCTGAAATTGGAATCAACTTGTAGTTTCATTCTTGACTCGTTTGAGCCTGGAAACAACTTGTAGCTTCATTATTGACTAGATTGAAGTTGGAAACAATTTTTAGCTTCATTCCGGACTCGTTTGAAGTTGAAAACAACTTGTAGGTTCATATTCGGTAAATTGAAATTGGAATCAACTTGTAGTTTCATTCTTGACTCGTTTGAGCCCGGAAACAACTTGTAGCTTCATTATTGACTAGATTGAAGTTGGAAACAACTTGTAGCTTCTTTCCATACTCGTTTGAAGTTGAAAACAACTTGTAGCTTCATTTTCGGTTGTTTGAAATTGGAATCAACTTGTAGTTTCATTCTTGGCTCGTTTGAGCCCGGAAACAACTTGTAGCTTCATTATTGACTAGATGGAAGTTGGAAACAACTTTTTTTTTTAAATGAGTTGGAAACAACTTGTAACTTCATTCCGGACTTGTTTGAAGTTGACACCAACTTGTAGCTTCATTTTCGGTTGTTTGAAATTAGAATCAACTTGTAGTTTCAATCTTGACTCGTTTGAGCCCGGAAACAACTTGTAGATTCATTGTTGACTAGATTGAAGTTGGAAACAACTCGTAGCTTCATTTTCGGTTCTTTGAAATTGGAATCAACTTGTAGTTTCATTCTTGACTCGTTTGAGCCCGGAAACAACTTGTAGCTTCATTATTGACTAGATTGAAGTTGGAAACAACTTTTAGCTTCATTCCATACTCGTTTGAAGTTGAAAACAACTTGTAGGTTCATTTTCGGTTGTTTGAAATTGGAATCAACTTGTAGTTTCATTCTTGACTCGTTTGAGCCCGGAAACAACTTGTAGCTTCATTATTGACTAGATTGAAGTTGGAAACAACTTTTTTTTTTGCTAAATGAGTTGGAAACAACTTGTAGCTTCATTCTGGACTCGTTTGAAGTTAAAACCAACTTGTAGCTTCATTTTCGGTTGTCTGAAATTGGAATCAACTTGTAGTTTCATTCTTGACTCGTTTGAGCCTGGAAACAACTTGTAGCTTCATTATTGACTAGATTGAAGTTGGAAACAATTTTTAGCTTCATTCCGGACTCGTTTGAAGTTGAAAACAACTTGTAGGTTCATATTCGGTAAATTGAAATTGGAATCAACTTGTAGTTTCATTCTTGACTCGTTTGAGCCCGGAAACAACTTGTAGCTTCATTATTGACTAGATTGAAGTTGGAAACAACTTGTAGCTTCTTTCCATACTCGTTTGAAGTTGAAAACAACTTGTAGCTTCATTTTCGGTTGTTTGAAATTGGAATCAACTTGTAGTTTCATTCTTGGCTCGTTTGAGCCCGGAAACAACTTGTAGCTTCATTATTGACTAGATGGAAGTTGGAAACAACTTTTTTTTTTTGCTAAATGAGTTGGAAACAACTTGTAACTTCATTCCGGACTTGTTTGAAGTTGACACCAACTTGTAGCTTCATTTTCGGTTGTTTGAAATTAGAATCAACTTGTAGTTTCAATCTTGACTCGTTTGAGCCCGGAAACAACTTGTAGATTCATTGTTGACTAGATTGAAGTTGGAAACAACTCGTAGCTTCATTTTCGGTTCTTTGAAATTGGAATCAACTTGTAGTTTCATTCTTGACTCGTTTGAGCCCGGAAACAACTTGTAGCTTCATTATTGACTAGATTGAAGTTGGAAACAACTTTTAGCTTCATTCCATACTCGTTTGAAGTTGAAAACAACTTGTAGCTTGATTTTCGGTTGTTTGAAATTGGAATCAACTTGTAGTTTCATTCTTGGCTCGTTTGAGCCCGGAAACAACTTGTAGCTTCATTATTGACTAGATTGAAGTTGGAAATAATTTTTAGCTTCATTCCGGACTCGTTTGAAGTTGAAAACAACTTGTAGCTTCATTCTGGACTCAGATGAAGTTGAAAACAACTTGTAGCTTCATTTTCGGTTGTTTGAAATTGGAATCAACTTGTAGTTTCATTCTTGACTCGTTTGAGCCTGGAAACAACTTGTAGCTTCACTATTGACTAGATTGAAGTTGGAAACAATTTTTAGCTTCATTCCGGACTCGTTTGAAGTTGAAAACAACTTGTAGGTTCATTTTCAGTTGTTTGAAATTGGAATCAACTTGTAGTTTCATTCTTGGCTCGTTTGAGCCCGGAAACAACTTGTAGCTTCATTATTGACTAGATTGAAGTTGGAAATAATTTTTAGCTTCATTCCGGACTCGTTTGAAATTGAAAACAATTTGTAGCTTCATTTTGGGTTGTTTGAAATTGGAATCAACTTGTAGTTTCATTCTTGACTCGTTTGAGCCTGGAAACAACTTGTAGCTTCATTATTGACTGGATTGAAGTTGGAAATAATTTTTAGCTTCATTCCGGAGTCGTTTGAAGTTGAAAACAATTTGTAGCTTCATTTTCGGTTGTTTGAAATTGGAATCAACTTGTAGTTTCATTCTTGACTCGTTTGAGCCCGGAAACAACTTGTAGCTTCATTATTGACTAGATGGAAGTTGGAAACAACTTTTTTTTTTGCTAAATGAGTTGGAAACAACTTGTAACTTCATTCCGGACTTGTTTGAAGTTGACACCAACTTGTAGCTTCATTTTCGATTGTTTGAAATTAGAATCATCTTGTAGTTTCAATCTTGACTCGTTTGAGCCCGGAAACAACTTGTAGATTCATTGTTGACTAGATTGCAGTTGGAAACAACTCGTACCTTCATTTTCGGTTGTTTGAAATTGGAATCAACTTGTAGTTTCATTCTTGACTCGTTTGAGCCCGGAAACAACTTGTAGCTTCATTATTGACTAGATTGAAGTTGGAAACAACTTTTTTTTTTGCTAAATGAGTTGGAAACAACTTGTAGCTTCATTCTGGACTCGTTTGAAGTTAAAACCAACTTGTAGCTTCATTTTCGGTTGTCTGAAATTGGAATCAACTTGTAGTTTCATTCTTGACTCGTTTGAGCCTGGAAACAACTTGTAGCTTCATTATTGACTAGATTGAAGTTGGAAACAATTTTTAGCTTCATTCCGGACTCGTTTGAAGTTGAAAACAACTTGTAGGTTCATATAGGGGTGGCAATATCAGACACGACCCGAAACCCGACACGAACCCGACCCAACCCGAAACCCGATTTACTGAGACAGAAACCCGAAAGTGACCCGAAAATCACCCGACAGACCCGAAATGGACCCGAAATGACCCGAAACTAGAATTTCATTTGTAATAACTTCAATTTTTGGTTTTATTCAATTTTAAGTGATTTTAGGTTGACCCGAAATCGACCCGATTGCTGACACGAACACGACCCGTTACCCGAAATTGCCACCCCTAGGTTCATATTCGGTAAATTGAAATTGGAATCAACTTGTAGTTTCATTCTTGACTCGTTTGAGCCCGGAAACAACTTGTAGCTTCATTATTGACTAGATTGAAGTTGGAAACAACTTGTAGCTTCTTTCCATACTCGTTTGAAGTTGAAAACAACTTGTAGCTTCATTTTCGGTTGTTTGAAATTGGAATCAACTTGTAGTTTCATTCTTGGCTCGTTTGAGCCCGGAAACAACTTGTAGCTTCATTATTGACTAGATGGAAGTTGGAAACAACTTTTTTTTTTTGCTAAATGAGTTGGAAACAACTTGTAACTTCATTCCGGACTTGTTTGAAGTTGACACCAACTTGTAGCTTCATTTTCGGTTGTTTGAAATTAGAATCAACTTGTAGTTTCAATCTTGACTCGTTTGAGCCCGGAAACAACTTGTAGATTCATTGTTGACTAGATTGAAGTTGGAAACAACTCGTAGCTTCATTTTCGGTTCTTTGAAATTGGAATCAACTTGTAGTTTCATTCTTGACTCGTTTGAGCCCGGAAACAACTTGTAGCTTCATTATTGACTAGATTGAAGTTGGAAACAACTTTTAGCTTCATTCCATACTCGTTTAAAGTTGAAAACAACTTGTAGGTTCATTTTCGGTTGTTTGAAATTGGAATCAACTTGTAGTTTCATTCTTGACTCGTTTGAGCCCGGAAACAACTTGTAGCTTCATTATTGACTAGATTGAAGTTGGAAACAACTTTTTTTTTTGCTAAATGAGTTGGAAACAACTTGTAGCTTCATTCTGGACTCGTTTGAAGTTAAAACCAACTTGTAGCTTCATTTTCGGTTGTCTGAAATTGGAATCAACTTGTAGTTTCATTCTTGACTCGTTTGAGCCTGGAAACAACTTGTAGCTTCATTATTGACTAGATTGAAGTTGGAAACAATTTTTAGCTTCATTCCGGACTCGTTTGAAGTTGAAAACAACTTGTAGGTTCATATTCGGTAAATTGAAATTGGAATCAACTTGTAGTTTCATTCTTGACTCGTTTGAGCCCGGAAACAACTTGTAGCTTCATTATTGACTAGATTGAAGTTGGAAACAACTTGTAGCTTCTTTCCATACTCGTTTGAAGTTGAAAACAACTTGTAGCTTCATTTTCGGTTGTTTGAAATTGGAATCAACTTGTAGTTTCATTCTTGGCTCGTTTGAGCCCGGAAACAACTTGTAGCTTCATTATTGACTAGATGGAAGTTGGAAACAACTTTTTTTTTTTGCTAAATGAGTTGGAAACAACTTGTAACTTCATTCCGGACTTGTTTGAAGTTGACACCAACTTGTAGCTTCATTTTCGGTTGTTTGAAATTAGAATCAACTTGTAGTTTCAATCTTGACTCGTTTGAGCCCGGAAACAACTTGTAGATTCATTGTTGACTAGATTGAAGTTGGAAACAACTCGTAGCTTCATTTTCGGTTCTTTGAAATTGGAATCAACTTGTAGTTTCATTCTTGACTCGTTTGAGCCCGGAAACAACTTGTAGCTTCATTATTGACTAGATTGAAGTTGGAAACAACTTTTAGCTTCATTCCATACTCGTTTGAAGTTGAAAACAACTTGTAGCTTGATTTTCGGTTGTTTGAAATTGGAATCAACTTGTAGTTTCATTCTTGGCTCGTTTGAGCCCGGAAACAACTTGTAGCTTCATTATTGACTAGATTGAAGTTGGAAATAATTTTTAGCTTCATTCCGGACTCGTTTGAAGTTGAAAACAACTTGTAGCTTCATTCTGGACTCAGATGAAGTTGAAAACAACTTGTAGCTTCATTTTCGGTTGTTTGAAATTGGAATCAACTTGTAGTTTCATTCTTGACTCGTTTGAGCCTGGAAACAACTTGTAGCTTCACTATTGACTAGATTGAAGTTGGAAACAATTTTTAGCTTCATTCCGGACTCGTTTGAAGTTGAAAACAACTTGTAGGTTCATTTTCAGTTGTTTGAAATTGGAATCAACTTGTAGTTTCATTCTTGGCTCGTTTGAGCCCGGAAACAACTTGTAGCTTCATTATTGACTAGATTGAAGTTGGAAATAATTTTTAGCTTCATTCCGGACTCGTTTGAAATTGAAAACAATTTGTAGCTTCATTTTGGGTTGTTTGAAATTGGAATCAACTTGTAGTTTCATTCTTGACTCGTTTGAGCCTGGAAACAACTTGTAGCTTCATTATTGACTGGATTGAAGTTGGAAATAATTTTTAGCTTCATTCCGGAGTCGTTTGAAGTTGAAAACAATTTGTAGCTTCATTTTCGGTTGTTTGAAATTGGAATCAACTTGTAGTTTCATTCTTGACTCGTTTGAGCCCGGAAACAACTTGTAGCTTCATTATTGACTAGATGGAAGTTGGAAACAACTTTTTTTTTTGCTAAATGAGTTGGAAACAACTTGTAACTTCATTCCGGACTTGTTTGAAGTTGACACCAACTTGTAGCTTCATTTTCGATTGTTTGAAATTAGAATCATCTTGTAGTTTCAATCTTGACTCGTTTGAGCCCGGAAACAACTTGTAGATTCATTGTTGACTAGATTGAAGTTGGAAACAACTCGTACCTTCATTTTCGGTTGTTTGAAATTGGAATCAACTTGTAGTTTCATTCTTGACTCGTTTGAGCCCGGAAACAACTTGTAGCTTCATTATTGACTATATTGAAGTTGGAAACAACTTTTTTTTTGCTAAATGAGTTGGAAACAACTTGTAGCTTCATTCTGGACTCGTTTGAAGTTAAAACCAACTTGTAGCTTCATTTTTGGTTGTTTGAAATTGGAATCAACTTGTAGTTTCATTCTTGACTCGTTTGAGCCTGGAAACAACTTGTAGCTTCATTGTTGACTAGATTGAAGTTGGAAACAATTTTTAGCTTCATTCCGGACTCGTTTGAAGTTGAAAACAACTTGTAGGTTCATATTCGGTTGTTTGAAATTGGAATCAACTTGTAGTTTCATTCTTGACTCGTTTGAGCCCGGAAACAACTTGTAGCTTCATTATTGACTAGATTGAAGTTGGAAACAACTTGTAGCTTCATTCCATACTCGTTTGAAGTTGAAAACAACTTGTAGCTTCATTTTCGGTTGTTTGAAATTGGAATCAACTTGTAGTTTCATTCTTGGCTCGTTTGAGCCCGTAAACAACTTGTAGCTTCATTATTGACTAGATGGATGTTGGAAACAACTTTTTTTTTTGCTAAATGAGTTGGAAACAACTTGTAACTTCATTCCGGACTTGTTTGAAGTTGACACCAACTTGTAGCTTCATTTTCGGTTGTTTGAAATTAGAATCAACTTGTAGTTTCAATCTTGACTCGTTTGAGCCCGGAAACAACTTGTAGATTCATTGTTGACTAGATTGAAGTTGGAAACAACTCGTACCTTCATTTTCGGTTGTTTGAAATTGGAATCAACTTGTAGTTTCATTCTTGACTCGTTTGAGCCTGGAAACAACTTGTAGCTTCATTATTGACTAGATTGAAGTTGGAAACAACTTTTTTTTTTGCTAAATGAGTTGGAAACAACTTGTAGCTTCATTCTGGACTCGTTTGAAGTTAAAACCAACTTGTAGCTTCATTTTCGGTTGTCTGAAATTGGAATCAACTTGTAGTTTCATTCTTGACTCGTTTGAGCCTGGAAACAACTTGTAGCTTCATTATTGACTAGATTGAAGTTGGAAACAATTTTTAGCTTCATTCCGGACTCGTTTGAAGTTGAAAACAACTTGTAGGTTCATATTCGGTAAATTGAAATTGGAATCAACTTGTAGTTTCATTCTTGACTCGTTTGAGCCCGGAAACAACTTGTAGCTTCATTATTGACTAGATTGAAGTTGGAAACAACTTGTAGCTTCTTTCCATACTCGTTTGAAGTTGAAAACAACTTGTAGCTTCATTTTCGGTTGTTTGAAATTGGAATCAACTTGTAGTTTCATTCTTGGCTCGTTTGAGCCCGGAAACAACTTGTAGCTTCATTATTGACTAGATGGAAGTTGGAAACAACTTTTTTTTTTTGCTAAATGAGTTGGAAACAACTTGTAACTTCATTCCGGACTTGTTTGAAGTTGACACCAACTTGTAGCTTCATTTTCGGTTGTTTGAAATTAGAATCAACTTGTAGTTTCAATCTTGACTCGTTTGAGCCCGGAAACAACTTGTAGATTCATTGTTGACTAGATTGAAGTTGGAAACAACTCGTAGCTTCATTTTCGGTTCTTTGAAATTGGAATCGACTTGTAGTTTTATTCTTGACTCGTTTGAGCTTGGAAATAACTTGTAGCTTCATTATTGACTAGATTGAAGTTGGAAACAACTTTTTTTTTTTTGCTAAATGAGTTGGAAACAACTTGTAGCTTCATTCTGGACTCGTTTGAAGTTGAAACCAACTTGTAGCTTCATTTTCGGTTGTCTGAAATTGGAATCAACTTTTAGTTTCATTCTTGACTCGTTTGAGCCTGGAAACAACTTGTAGCTTCATTATTGACTAGATTGAAGTTGGAAACAATTTTTAGCTTCATTCCGGACTCGTTTGAAGTAGAAAACAACTTGTAGGTTCATATTTGGTTGTTTGAAATTGGAATCAACTTGTAGTTTCATTCTTGACTCGTTTGAGCCCGGAAACAACTTGTAGCTTCATTATTGACTAGATTGAAGTTGGAAACAACTTTTAGCTTCATTCCATACTCGTTTGAAGTTGAAAACAACTTGTAGCTTGATTTTCGGTTGTTTGAAATTGGAATCAACTTGTAGTTTCATTCTTGGCTCGTTTGAGCCCGGAAACAACTTGTAGCTTCATTATTGACTAGATTGAAGTTGGAAATAATTTTTAGCTTCATTCCGGACTCGTTTGAAGTTGAAAACAACTTGTAGCTTCATTCTGGACTCAGATGAAGTTGAAAACAACTTGTAGCTTCATTTTCGGTTGTTTGAAATTGGAATCAACTTGTAGTTTCATTCTTGACTCGTTTGAGCCTCGAAACAACTTGTAGCTTCACTATTGACTAGATTGAAGTTGGAAACAATTTTTAGCTTCATTCCGGACTCGTTTGAAGTTGAAAACAACTTGTAGGTTCATTTTCAGTTGTTCAATTGGAATCAACTTGTAGTTTCATTCTTGGCTCGTTTGAGCCCGGAAACAACTTGTAGCTTCATTATTGACTAGATTGAAGTTGGAAATAATTTTTAGCTTCATTCCGGACTCGTTTGAAATTGAAAACAATTTGTAGCTTCATTTTGGGTTGTTTGAAATTGGAATCAACTTGTAGTTTTATTCTTGACTCGTTTGAGCCTGGAAACAACTTGTAGCTTCATTATTGACTGGATTGAAGTTGGAAATAATTTTTAGCTTCATTCCGGAGTCGTTTGAAGTTGAAAACAATTTGTAGCTTCATTTTCGGTTGTTTGAAATTGGAATCAACTTGTAGTTTCATTCTTGACTCGTTTGAGCCCGGAAACAACTTGTAGCTTCATTATTGACTAGATGGAAGTTGGAAACAACTTTTTTTTTTGCTAAATGAGTTGGAAACAACTTGTAACTTCATTCCGGACTTGTTTGAAGTTGACACCAACTTGTAGCTTCATTTTCGATTGTTTGAAATTAGAATCATCTTGTAGTTTCAATCTTGACTCGTTTGAGCCCGGAAACAACTTGTAGATTCATTGTTGACTAGATTGAAGTTGGAAACAACTCGTAGCTTCATTTTCGGTTGTTTGAAATTGGAATCAACTTGTAGTTTCATTCTTGACTCGTTTGAGCCCGGAAACAACTTGTAGCTTCATTATTGACTATATTGAAGTTGGAAACAACTTTTTTTTTGCTAAATGAGTTGGAAACAACTTGTAGCTTCATTCTGGACTCGTTTGAAGTTAAAACCAACTTGTAGCTTCATTTTTGGTTGTTTGAAATTGGAATCAACTTGTAGTTTCATTCTTGACTCGTTTGAGCCTGGAAACAACTTGTAGATTCATTGTTGACTAGATTGAAGTTGGAAACAATTTTTAGCTTCATTCCGGACTCGTTTGAAGTTGAAAACAACTTGTAGGTTCATATTCGGTTGTTTGAAATTGGAATCAACTTGTAGTTTCATTCTTGACTCGTTTGAGCCCGGAAACAACTTGTAGCTTCATTATTGACTAGATTGAAGTTGGAAACAACTTGTAGCTTCATTCCATACTCGTTTGAAGTTGAAAACAACTTGTAGCTTCATTTTCGGTTGTTTGAAATTGGAATCAACTTGTAGTTTCATTCTTGGCTCGTTTGAGCCCGGAAACAACTTGTAGCTTCATTATTGACTAGATGGATGTTGGAAACAACTTTTTTTTTTGCTAAATGAGTTGGAAACAACTTGTAACTTCATTCCGGACTTGTTTGAAGTTGACACCAACTTGTAGCTTCATTTTCGGTTGTTTGAAATTAGAATCAACTTGTAGTTTCAATCTTGACTCGTTTGAGCCCGGAAACAACTTGTAGATTCATTGTTGACTAGATTGAAGTTGGAAACAACTCGTAGCTTCATTTTCGGTTGTTTGAAATTGGAATCAACTTGTAGTTTCATTCATGACTCGTTTGAGCCCGGAAACAACTTGTAGATTCATTGTTGACTAGATTGAAGTTGGAAACAACTCGTAGCTTCATTTTCGGTTCTTTGAAATTGGAATCGACTTGTAGTTTTATTCTTGACTCGTTTGAGCTTGGAAATAACTTGTAGCTTCATTATTGACTAGATTGAAGTTGGAAACAACTTTTTTTTTTTTTGCTAAATGAGTTGGAAACAACTTGTAGCTTCATTCTGGACTCGTTTGAAGTTGAAACCAACTTGTAGCTTCATTTTCGGTTGTCTGAAATTGGAATCAACTTTTAGTTTCATTCTTGACTCGTTTGAGCCTGGAAACAACTTGTAGCTTCATTATTGACTAGATTGAAGTTGGAAACAATTTTTAGCTTCATTCCGGACTCGTTTGAAGTAGAAAACAACTTGTAGGTTCATATTTGGTTGTTTGAAATTGGAATCAACTTGTAGTTTCATTCTTGACTCGTTTGAGCCCGGAAACAACTTGTAGCTTCATTATTGACTAGATTGAAGTTGGAAACAACTTTTAGCTTCATTCCATACTCGTTTGAAGTTGAAAACAACTTGTAGCTTGATTTTCGGTTGTTTGAAATTGGAATCAACTTGTAGTTTCATTCTTGGCTCGTTTGAGCCCGGAAACAACTTGTAGCTTCATTATTGACTAGATTGAAGTTGGAAATAATTTTTAGCTTCATTCCGGACTCGTTTGAAGTTGAAAACAACTTGTAGCTTCATTCTGGACTCAGATGAAGTTGAAAACAACTTGTAGCTTCATTTTCGGTTGTTTGAAATTGGAATCAACTTGTAGTTTCATTCTTGACTCGTTTGAGCCTCGAAACAACTTGTAGCTTCACTATTGACTAGATTGAAGTTGGAAACAATTTTTAGCTTCATTCCGGACTCGTTTGAAGTTGAAAACAACTTGTAGGTTCATTTTCAGTTGTTCAATTGGAATCAACTTGTAGTTTCATTCTTGGCTCGTTTGAGCCCGGAAACAACTTGTAGCTTCATTATTGACTAGATTGAAGTTGGAAATAATTTTTAGCTTCATTCCGGACTCGTTTGAAATTGAAAACAATTTGTAGCTTCATTTTGGGTTGTTTGAAATTGGAATCAACTTGTAGTTTTATTCTTGACTCGTTTGAGCCTGGAAACAACTTGTAGCTTCATTATTGACTGGATTGAAGTTGGAAATAATTTTTAGCTTCATTCCGGAGTCGTTTGAAGTTGAAAACAATTTGTAGCTTCATTTTCGGTTGTTTGAAATTGGAATCAACTTGTAGTTTCATTCTTGACTCGTTTGAGCCCGGAAACAACTTGTAGCTTCATTATTGACTAGATGGAAGTTGGAAACAACTTTTTTTTTTGCTAAATGAGTTGGAAACAACTTGTAACTTCATTCCGGACTTGTTTGAAGTTGACACCAACTTGTAGCTTCATTTTCGATTGTTTGAAATTAGAATCATCTTGTAGTTTCAATCTTGACTCGTTTGAGCCCGGAAACAACTTGTAGATTCATTGTTGACTAGATTGAAGTTGGAAACAACTCGTAGCTTCATTTTCGGTTGTTTGAAATTGGAATCAACTTGTAGTTTCATTCTTGACTCGTTTGAGCCCGGAAACAACTTGTAGCTTCATTATTGACTATATTGAAGTTGGAAACAACTTTTTTTTTGCTAAATGAGTTGGAAACAACTTGTAGCTTCATTCTGGACTCGTTTGAAGTTAAAACCAACTTGTAGCTTCATTTTTGGTTGTTTGAAATTGGAATCAACTTGTAGTTTCATTCTTGACTCGTTTGAGCCTGGAAACAACTTGTAGATTCATTGTTGACTAGATTGAAGTTGGAAACAATTTTTAGCTTCATTCCGGACTCGTTTGAAGTTGAAAACAACTTGTAGGTTCATATTCGGTTGTTTGAAATTGGAATCAACTTGTAGTTTCATTCTTGACTCGTTTGAGCCCGGAAACAACTTGTAGCTTCATTATTGACTAGATTGAAGTTGGAAACAACTTGTAGCTTCATTCCATACTCGTTTGAAGTTGAAAACAACTTGTAGCTTCATTTTCGGTTGTTTGAAATTGGAATCAACTTGTAGTTTCATTCTTGGCTCGTTTGAGCCCGGAAACAACTTGTAGCTTCATTATTGACTAGATGGATGTTGGAAACAACTTTTTTTTTTTGCTAAATGAGTTGGAAACAACTTGTAACTTCATTCCGGACTTGTTTGAAGTTGACACCAACTTGTAGCTTCATTTTCGGTTGTTTGAAATTAGAATCAACTTGTAGTTTCAATCTTGACTCGTTTGAGCCCGGAAACAACTTGTAGATTCATTGTTGACTAGATTGAAGTTGGAAACAACTCGTAGCTTCATTTTCGGTTGTTTGAAATTGGAATCAACTTGTAGTTTCATTCATGACTCGTTTGAGCCCGGAAACAACTTGTAGCTTCATTATTGACTAGATTGAAGTTGGAAACAATTTTTTTTTTTTTTGCTAAATGAGTTGGAAACAACTTGTAGCTTCATTCTGGACTCGTTTGAAGTTGAAACCAACTTGTAACTTCATTTTCGGTTGTCTGAAATTGGAATCAACTTGTAGTTTCATTCTTGACTCGTTTGAGCCTGGAAACAACTTGTAGCTTCATTATTGACTAGATTAAAGTTGGAAATAATTTTTAGCTTCATTCCGGACTCGTTTGAAGTTGAAAACAACTTGTAGGTTCATATTTGGTTGTTTGAAATTGGAATCAACTTGTAGTTTCATTCTTGACTAGTTTGAGCCCGGAAACAACTTGTAGCTTCATTATTGACTAGATTGAAGTTGGAAACAACTTTTAGCTTCATTCCATACTCGTTTGAAGTTGAAAACAACTTGTAGCTTGATTTTCAGTTGTTTGAAATTGGAATCAACTTGTAGTTTCATTCTTGGCTCGTTTGAGCCCGGAAACAACTTGTAGCTTCATTATTGACTAGATTGAAGTTGGAAATAATTTTTAGCTTCATTCCGGACTCGTTTGAAGTTGAAAACAACTTGTAGTTTCATTCTGGACTCAGATGAAGTTGAAAACAACTTGTAGCTTCATTTTCGGTTGTTTGAAATTGGAATCAACTTGTAGTTTCATTCTTGACTCGTTTGAGCCTGGACACAACTTGTAGCTTCACTATTGACTAGATTGAAGTTGGAAACAATTTTTAGCTTCATTCCGGACTCGTTTGAAGTTGAAAACAACTTGTAGGTTCATTTTCAGTTGTTTGAAATTGGAATCAACTTGTAGTTTCATTCTTGGCTCGTTTGAGCCCGGAAACAACTTGTAGCTTTATTATTGACTAGATTGAAGTTGGAAACAAATTTTTTTTTTTTGCTAAATGAGTTGGAAACAACTTGTAGCTTCATTCTGGACTCGTTTGAAGTTGAAACCAACTTGTAACTTCATTTTCGGTTGTCTGAAATTGGAATCAACTTGTAGTTTCATTCTTGACTCGTTTGAGCCTGGAAACAACTTGTAGCTTCATTATTGACTAGATTGAAGTTGGAAACAATTTTTAGCTTCATTCCGGACTCGTTTGAAGTTGAAAACAACTTGTAGGTTCATATTTGGTTGTTTGAAATTGGAATCAACTTGTAGTTTCATTCTTGACTCGTTTGAGCCCGGAAACAACTTGTAGCTTCATTATTGACTAGATTGAAGTTGGAAACAACTTTTAGCTTCATTCCATACTCGTTTGAAGTTGAAAACAACTTGTAGCTTGATTTTCGGTTGTTTGAAATTGGAATCAACTTGTAGTTTCATTCTTGGCTCGTTTGAGCCCGGAAACAACTTGTAGCTTCATTATTGACTAGATTGAAGTTGGAAATAATTTTTAGCTTCATTCCGGACTCGTTTGAAGTTGAAAACAACTTGTAGTTTCATTCTGGACTCAGATGAAGTTGAAAACAACTTGTAGCTTCATTTTCGGTTGTTTGAAATTGGAATCAACTTGTAGTTTCATTCTTGACTCGTTTGAGCCTGGACACAACTTGTAGCTTCACTATTGACTAGATTGAAGTTGGAAACAATTTTTAGCTTCATTCCGGACTCGTTTGAAGTTGAAAACAACTTGTAGGTTCATTTTCAGTTGTTTGAAATTGGAATCAACTTGTAGTTTCATTCTTGGCTCGTTTGAGCCCGGAAACAACTTGTAGCTTCATTATTGACTAGATTGAAGTTGGAAATAATTTTTAGCTTCATTCCGGACTCGTTTGAAATTGAAAACAATTTGTAGCTTCATTTTCGGTTGTTTTAAATTGGAATCAACTTGTAGTTTCATTCTTGACTCGTTTGAGCCCGGAAACAACTTGTAGCTTCATTATTGACTCGATGGAAGTTGGAAACAACTTTTTTTTTTGCTAAATGAGTTGGAAACAACTTGTAACTTCATTCCGGACTTGTTTGAAGTTGACACCAACTTGTAGCTTCATTTTCGATTGTTTGAAATTAGAATCATCTTGTAGTTTCAATCTTGACTCGTTTGAGCCCGGAAACAACTTGTAGATTCATTGTTGACTAGATTGAAGTTGGAAACAACTCGCAGCTTCATTTTCGGTTGTTTGAAATTGGAATCAACTTGTAGTTTCATTCTTGACTCGTTTGAGCCCGGAAACAACTTGTAGCTTCATTATTGACTATATTGAAGTTGGAAACAACTTTTTTTTTGCTAAATGAGTTGGAAACAACTTGTAGCTTCATTCTGGACTCGTTTGAAGTTGAAACCAACTTGTAACTTCATTTTCGGTTGTTTGAAATTGGAATCAACTTGTAGTTTCATTCTTGACTCGTTTGAGCCCGGAAACAACTTGTAGATTCATTGTTGACTAGATTGAAGTTGGAAACAACTCGCAGCTTCATTTTCGGTTGTTTGAAATTGGAATCAACTTGTAGTTTCATTCTTGACTCGTTTGAGCCCGGAAACAACTTGTAGCTTCATTATTGACTATATTGAAGTTGGAAACAACTTTTTTTTTGCTAAATGAGTTGGAAACAACTTGTAACTTCATTCCGGACTTGTTTGAAGTTGACACCAACTTGTAGCTTCATTTTCGATTGTTTGAAATTAGAATCATCTTGTAGTTTCAATCTTGACTCGTTTGAGCCCGGAAACAACTTGTAGATTCATTGTTGACTAGATTGAAGTTGAAAACAACTTGTAGCTTCATTTTCGGTTGTTTGAAATTGGAATCAACTTGTAGTTTCATTCTTGGCTCGTTTGAGCCCGGAAACAACTTGTAGCTTCATTATTGACTAGATGGATGTTGGAAACAACTTTTTTTTTTGCTAAATGAGTTGGAAACAACTTGTAACTTCATTCCGGACTTGTTTGAAGTTGACACCAACTTGTAGCTTCATTTTCGGTTGTTTGAAATTAGAATCAACTTGTAGTTTCAATCTTGACTCGTTTGAGCCCGGAAACAACTTGTAGATTCATTGTTGACTAGATTAAAGTTGGAAACAACTCGTAGCTTCATTTTCGGTTGTTTGAAATTTGAATCAACTTGTAGTTTCATTCTTGACTCGTTTGAGCCCGGAAACAACTTGTAGCTTCATTATTGACTAGATTGAAGTTGGAAACAAATTTTTTTTTTTTGCTAAATGAGTTGGAAACAACTTGTAGCTTCATTCTGGACTCGTTTGAAGTTGAAACCAACTTGTAACTTCATTTTCGGTTGTCTGAAATTGGAATCAACTTGTAGTTTCATTCTTGACTCGTTTGAGCCTGGAAACAACTTGTAGCTTCATTATTGACTAGATTGAAGTTGGAAACAAATTTTTTTTTTGCTAAATGAGTTGGAAACAACTTGTAGCTTCATTCTGGACTCGTTTGAAGTTGAAACCAACTTGTAGCTTCATTTTCGGTTGTCTGAAATTGGAATCAACTTGTAGTTTCATTCTTGACTCGTTTGAGCCTGGAAACAACTTGTAGCTTCATTATTGACTAGATTGAAGTTGGAAACAATTTTTAGCTTCATTCCGGACTCGTTTGAAGTTGAAAACAACTTGGAGGTTCATATTCGGTTGTTGAAATTGGAATCAACTTGTAGTTTCATTCTTGACTCGTTTGAGCCCGGAAACAACTTGGAGCTTCATTATTGACTAGATTGAAGTTGGAAACAACTTTTAGTTTCATTCCATACTCGTTTGAAGTTGAAAACAACTTGTAGCTTCATTTTCTGTTGTTTGAAATTAGAATCAACTTGTAGTTTCAATCTTGACTCGTTTGAGCCCGGAAACAACTTGTAGATTCATTGTTGACTAGATTCAAGTTGGAAACAACTCGTAGCTTCATTTTCGGTTGTTTGAAATTGGAATCAACTTGTAGTTTTATTCTTGACTCGTTTGAGCCCGGAAACAACTTGTAGCTTCATTCTTGACTAGATTGAAGTTGGAAACAACTTTTTTTTTTTGCTAAATGAGTTGGAAACAACTTGTAGCTTCATTCTGGACTCGTTTGAAGTTGAAACCAACTTGTAGCTTCATTTTCGGTTGTCTGAAATTGGAATCAACTTGTAGTTTCATTCTTGACTCGTTTGAGCCTGGAAACAACTTGTAGCTTCATTATTGACTAGATTGAAGTTGGAAACAATTTTTAGCTTCATTCTGGACTCGTTTGAAGTTGAAACCAACTTGTAACTTCATTTTCGGTTGTCTGAAATTGGAATCAACTTGTAGTATCATTCTTGACTCGTTTGAGCCTGGAAACAACTTGTAGCTTCATTATTGACTAGATTGAAGTTGGAAACAAATTTTTTTTTTGCTAAATGAGTTGGAAACAACTTGTAGCTTCATTCTGGACTCGTTTGAAGTTGAAACCAACTTGTAGCTTCATTTTCGGTTGTCTGAAATTGGAATCAACTTGTAGTTTCATTCTTGACTCGTTTGAGCCTGGAAACAACTTGTAGCTTCATTATTGACTAGATTGAAGTTGGAAACAATTTTTAGCTTCATTCCGGACTCGTTTGAAGTTGAAAACAACTTGGAGGTTCATATTCGGTTGTTGAAATTGGAATCAACTTGTAGTTTCATTCTTGACTCGTTTGAGCCCGGAAACAACTTGGAGCTTCATTATTGACTAGATTGAAGTTGGAAACAACTTGTAGTTTCATTCCATACTCGTTTGAAGTTGAAAACAACTTGTAGCTTCATTTTCTGTTGTTTGAAATTAGAATCAACTTGTAGTTTCAATCTTGACTCGTTTGAGCCCGGAAACAACTTGTAGATTCATTGTTGACTAGATTCAAGTTGGAAACAACTCGTAGCTTCATTTTCGGTTGTTTGAAATTGGAATCAACTTGTAGTTTTATTCTTGACTCGTTTGAGCCCGGAAACAACTTGTAGCTTCATTCTTGACTAGATTGAAGTTGGAAACAACTTTTTTTTTTGCTAAATGAGTTGGAAACAACTTGTAGCTTCATTCTGGACTCGTTTGAAGTTGAAACCAACTTGTAGCTTCATTTTCGGTTGTCTGAAATTGGAATCAACTTGTAGTTTCATTCTTGACTCGTTTGAGCCTGGAAACAACTTGTAGCTTCATTATTGACTAGATTGAAGTTGGAAACAATTTTTAGCTTCATTCCGGACTCGTTTGAAGTTGAAAACAACTTGGAGGTTCATATTCGGTTGTTTGAAATTGGAATCAACTTGTAGTTTCATTCTTGACTCGTTTGAGCCCGGAAACAACTTGGAGCTTCATTATTGACTAGATTGAAGTTGGAAACAACTTGTAGCTTCATTCCATTCTCGTTTGAAGTTGAAAACAACTTGTAGCTTCATTTTCGGTTGTTTGAAATTGGAATCAACTTGTAGTTTCATTCTTGGCTCGTTTGAGCCCGGAAACAACTTGTAGCTTCATTATTGACTAGATTGAAGTTGGAAATAATTTTTAGCTTCATTCCGGACTCGTTTGAAGTTGAAAACAACTTGTAGCTTCATTTTCGGTTGTTTGAAATTGGAATCAACTTGTAGTTTCATTCTTGGCTCGTTTGAGCCCGGAAACAACTTGTAGCTTCACTATTGACTAGATTGAAGTTGGAAACAATTTTTAGCTTCATTCCGGACTCGTTTGAAGTTGAAAACAACTTGTAGGTTCATTTACAGTTGTTTGAAATTGGAATCAACTTGTAGTTTCAGTCTTGGCTCGTTTGAGCCCGGAAACAACTTGTAGCTTCATTATTGACTAGATGGAAGTTGGAAACAACTTTTTTTTTGCTAAATGAGTTGGAAACAACTTGTAACTTCATTCCGGACTTGTTTGAAGTTGACACCAACTTGTAGCTTCATTTTCGGTTGTTTGAAATTAGAATCAACTTGTAGTTTCAATCTTGACTCGTTTGAGCCCGGAAACAACTTGCAGCTTCATTATTGACTAGATTGAAGTTGGAAACAATTTGTAGCTTCATTCCATACTCGTTTGAAGTTGAAAACAACTTGTAGCTTCATTTTCGGTTGTTTGAAATTGGAATCAACTTGTAGTTTCATTCTTGGCTCGTTTGAGCCCCGAAACAACTTGTAGCTTCATTATTGACTAGATTAAAGTTGGAAATAATTTTTAGCTTCATTCCGGAGCCGTTTGAAGTTGAAAACAACTTGTAGGTTCATATTCGGTTGTTTGAAATTGGAATCAACTTGTAGTTTCATTCTTGACTCGTTTGAGCCCGGAAACAACTTGTAGCTTCATTATTGACTAGATTGAAGTTGGAAACAACTTGTAGCTTCATTCCATACTCGTTTGAAGTTGAAAACAACTTGTAGCTTCATTTTCGGTTGTTTGAAATTGGAATCAACTTGTAGTTTCATTCTTGGCTCGTTTGAGCCCGGAAACAACTTATAGCTTCATTATTGACTAGATTGAAGTTGGAAACAATTTTTAGCTTCATTCCGGACTCGTTTGAAGTTGAAAATAACTTGTAGCTTCATTCTGGACTCAGATGAAGTTGAAAACAACTTGTAGCTTCATTTTCGGTTGTTTGAAATTGGAATCAACTTGTAGTTTCATTCTTGACTCGTTTGAGCCTGGAAACAACATGTAGCTTCACTATTGACTAGATTGAAGTTGGAAACAATTTTTAGCTTCATTCCGGACTCGTTTGAAGTTGAAAACAACTTGTAGGTTCATTTTCAGTTGTTTGAAATTGGAATCAACTTGTAGTTTCATTCTTGGCTCGTTTGAGCCCGGAAACAACTTGTAGCTTCATTATTGACTAGATTGAAGTTGGAAATAATTTTTAGCTTCATTCCGGACTCGTTTGAAATTGAAAACAATTTGTAGCTTCATTTTCGGTTGTTTGAAATTGGAATCAACTTGTAGTTTCATTCTTGACTCGTTTGAGCCTGGAAACAACTTGTAGCTTCATTATTGACTAGATTGAAGTTGGAAATAATTTTTAGCTTCATTCCGGAGTCGTTTGAAGTTGAAAACAATTTGTAACTTCATTTTCGGTTGTTTGAAATTGGAATCAACTTGTAGTTTCATTCTTGACTCGTTTGAGCCCGGAAACAACTTGTAGCTTCATTATTGACTAGATGGAAGTTGGAAACCACTTTTTTTTTGCTAAATGAGTTGGAAACAACTTGTAACTTCATTCCGGACTTGTTTGAAGTTGACACCAACTTGTAGCTTCGTTTTCGGTTGTTTGAAATTAGAATCAACTTGTAGTTTCAATCTTGACTCGTTTGAGCCCGGAAACAACTTGTAGATTCATTGTTGACTAGATTGAAGTTGGAGACAACTCGTAGCTTCATTTTCGGTTGTTTGATATTGGAATCAACTTGTAGTTTCATTCTTGACTCGTTTGAGCCCAGAAACAACTTGTAGCTTCATTATTGACTAGATTGAAGTTGGAAACAACTTTTTTTTTTGCTAAATGAGTTGGAAACAACTTGTAGCTTCATTCTGGACTCGTTTGAAGTTGAAACCAACTTGTAGCTTCATTTTCGGTTGTCTGAAATTGGAATCAACTTGTAGTTTCATTCTTGGCTCGTTTGAGCTTGGAAACAACTTGTAGCTTCATTATTGACTAGATGGAAGTTGGAAACAACTTTTTTTTTTGCTAAATGAGTTGGAAACAACTTGTAACTTCATTCCGGACTTGTTTGAAGTTGATACCAACTTGTAGCTTCATTTTCGGTTGTTTGAAATTGGAATCAACTTGTAGTTTCATTCTTGACTCATTTGAGCCCAGAAACAACTTGTAGCTTCATTATTGACTAGATTGAAGTTGGAAACAACTTTTTTTTTTGCTAAATGAGTTGGAAACAACTTGTAGCTTCGTTCTGGACTCGTTTGAAGTTAAAACCAACTTTTAGCTTCATTTTCGGTTGTCTGAAATTGGAATCAACTTGTAGTTTCATTTTTGACTCGTTTGAGCCTGGAAACAACTTGTAGCTTCATTATTGACTAGATTGAAGTTGGAAACAATTTTTAGCTTCATTCCTGACTTGTTTGAAGTTGAAAACAACTTGTAGGTTCATATTCGGTTGTTTGAAATTGGAATCAACTTGTAGTTTCATTCTTGACTCGTTTGAGCCCGGAAACAACTTATAGCTTCATTATTGACTAGATTGAAGTTGGAAACAACTTGTAGCTTCATTCCATACTCGTTTGAAGTTGAAAACAACTTGTAGCTTCATTTTCGGTTGTTTGAAATTGGAATCAACTTGTAGTTTCATTCTTGGCTCGTTTGAGCCCGGAAACAACTTGTAGCTTCATTATTGACTAGATGGAAGTTGGAAACAACTTTTTTTTTTTTGCTAAATGAGTTGGAAACAACTTGTAACTTCATTCCGGACTTGTTTGAAGTTGACACCAACTTGTAGCTTCATTTTCGGTTGTTTGAAATTAGAATCAACTTGTAGTTTCAATCTTGACTCGTTTGAGCCCGGAAACAACTTGTAGATTCATTGTTGACTAGATTGAAGTTGGAAACAACTCGTAGCTTCATTTTCGGTTGTTTGATATTGGAATCAACTTGTAGTTTCATTCTTGACTCGTTTGAGCCCGGAAACAACTTGTAGCTTCATTATTGACTAGATTGAAGTTGGAAACAACTTTTTTTTTGCTAAATGAGTTGGAAACAACTTGTAGCTTCATTCTGGACTCTTTTGAAGTTGAAACCAACTTGTAGCTTCATTTTCGGTTGTCTGAAATTGGAATCAACTTGTAGTTTCATTCTTGACTCGTTTGAGCCTGGAAACAACTTGTAGCTTCATTATTGACTAGATTGAAGTTGGAAACAATTTTTAGCTTCCTTCCGGACTCGTTTGAAGTTGAAAACAACTTGTAGGTTCATATTCGGTTGTTTGAAATTGGAATCAACTTGTAGTTTCATTCTTGACTCGTTTGAGCCCGGAAACAACTTGTAGCTTCATTATTGACTAGATTGAAGTTGGAAACAACTCGTAGCTTCATTTTCGGTTGTTTGATATTGGAATCAACTTGTAGTTTCATTCTTGACTCGTTTGAGCCCGGAAACAACTTGTAGCTTCATTATTGACTAGATTGAAGTTGGAAACAACTTTTTTTTTGCTAAATGAGTTGGAAACAACTTGTAGCTTCATTCTGGACTCGTTTGAAGTTGAAACCAACTTGTAGCTTCATTTTCGGTTGTCTGAAATTGGAATCAACTTGTAGTTTCATTCTTGACTCGTTTGAGCCTGGAAACAACTTGTAGCTTCATTATTGACTAGATTGAAGTTGGAAACAATTTTTAGCTTCCTTCCGGACTCGTTTGAAGTTGAAAACAACTTGTAGGTTCATATTCGGTTGTTTGAAATTGGAATCAACTTGTAGTTTCATTCTTGACTCGTTTGAGCCCGGAAACAACTTGTAGCTTCATTATTGACTAGATTGAAGTTGGAAACAACTTGTAGCTTCATTCCATACTCGTTTGAAGTTGAAAACAACTTGTAGCTTCATTTTCGGTTGTTTGAAATTGGAATCAACTTGTAGTTTCATTCTTGGCTCGTTTGAGCCCGGAAACAACTTGTAGCTTCATTATTGACTAGATGGAAGTTGGAAACAACTTTTTTTTTTGCTAAATGAGTTGGAAACAACTTGTAGCTTCATTCTGGACTCGTTTGAAGTTGAAACCAACTTGTAGCTTCATTTTCGGTTGTCTGAAATTGGAATCAACTTGTAGTTTCATTCTTGACTCGTTTGAGCCTGGAAACAACTTGTAGTTTCATTATTGACTAGATTGAAGTTGGAAACAATTTTTAGCTTCATTCCGGAGTCGTTTGAAGTTGAAAACAATTTGTAGCTTCATTTTCTGTTGTTTGAAATTGGAATCAACTTGTAGTTTCATTCTTGACTCGTTTGAGCCCGGAAACAACTTGTAGCTTCATTATTGACTAGATGGAAGTTGGAAACCACTTTTTTTTGCTAAATGAGTTGGAAACAACTTGTAACTTCATTCCGGACTTGTTTGAAGTTGACACCAACTTGTAGCTTCATTTTCGGTTGTTTGAAATTAATATCAACTTGTAGTTTCAATCTTGACTCGTTTGAGCCCGGAAACAACTTGTAGATTCATTGTTGACTAGATTGAAGTTGGAGACAACTCGTAGCTTCATTTTCGGTTGTTTGATATTGGAATCAACTTGTAGTTTCATTCTTGACTCGTTTGAGCCCGGAAACAACTTGTAGCTTCATTATAGACTAGATTGAAGTTGGAAACAACTTTTTTTGTTGCTAAATGAGTTGGAAACAACTTGTAGCTTCATTCTGGACTCGTTTGAAGTTGAAACCAACTTGTAGCTTCATTTTCGGTTGTCTGAAATTGGAATCAACTTGTAGTTTCATTCTTGACTCGTTTGAGCCTGGAAACAACTTGTAGCCTCATTATTGACTAGATTGCAGTTGGAAACAATTTTTAGCTTCATTCCGGACTCGTTTGAAGTTGAAAACAACTTGTAGGTTCATATTCGGTTGTTTGAAATTGGAATCAACTTGTAATTTCATTCTTGACTCGTTTGAGCCCGAAAACAACTTGTAGCTTCATTATTGACTAGATTGAAGTTGGAAACAACTTGTAGCTTCATTCCATACTCGTTTGAAGTTGAAAACAACTTGTAGCTTCAGTTTCGGTTGTTTGAAATTGGAATCAACTTGTAGTTTCATTCTTGGCTCGTTTGAGCCTGGAAACAACTTGTAGCTTCATTATTGACTAGATAGAAGTTGGAAACAACTTTTTTTTTTGCTAAATGAGTTGGAAACAACTTGTAACTTCATTCCGGACTTGTTTGAAGTTGACACCAACTTGTAGCTTCATTTTCGGTTGTTTGAAATTGGAATCAACTTGTAGTTTCATTCTTGACTCATTTGAGCCCGGAAACAACTTGTAGCTTCATTATTGACTAGATTGAAGTTGGAAACAACTTTTTTTTTTGCTAAATGAGTTGGAAACAACTTGTAGCTTCATTCTGGACTCGTTTGAAGTTAAAACCAACTTGTAGCTTCATTTTCGGTTGTCTGAAATTGGAATCAACTTGTAGTTTCATTTTTGACTCGTTTGAGCCTGGAAACAACTTGTAGCTTCATTATTGACTAGATTGAAGTTGGAAACAATTTTTAGCTTCATTCCGGACTCGTTTGAAGTTGAAAACAACTTGTAGGTTCATATTCGGTTGTTTGAAATTGGAATCAACTTGTAGTTTCATTCTTGACTCGTTTGAGCCCGGAAACAACTTATAGCTTCATTATTGACTAGATTGAAGTTGGAAACAACTTGTAGCTTCATTCCATACTCGTTTGAAGTTGAAAACAACTTGTAGCTTCATTTTCGGTTGTTTGAAATTGGAATCAACTTGTAGTTTCATTCTTGACTCATTTGAGCCCATAAACAACTTGTAGCTTCATTATTGACTAGATTGAAGTTGGAAACAACTTTTTTTTTTGCTAAATGAGTTGGAAACAACTTGTAGCTTCGTTCTGGACTCGTTTGAAGTTAAAACCAACTTTTAGCTTCATTTTCGGTTGTCTGAAATTGGAATCAACTTGTAGTTTCATTTTTGACTCGTTTGAGCCTGGAAACAACTTGTAGCTTCATTATTGACTAGATTGAAGTTGGAAACAATTTTTAGCTTCATTCCTGACTTGTTTGAAGTTGAAAACAACTTGTAGGTTCATATTCGGTTGTTTGAAATTGGAATCAACTTGTAGTTTCATTCTTGACTCGTTTGAGCCCGGAAACAACTTATAGCTTCATTATTGACTAGATTGAAGTTGGAAACAACTTGTAGCTTCATTCCATACTCGTTTGAAGTTGAAAACAACTTGTAGCTTCATTTTCGGTTGTTTGAAATTGGAATCAACTTGTAGTTTCATTCTTGGCTCGTTTGAGCCCGGAAACAACTTGTAGCTTCATTATTGACTAGATGGAAGTTGGAAACAACTTTTTTTTTTTGCTAAATGAGTTGGAAACAACTTGTAACTTCATTCCGGACTTGTTTGAAGTTGACACCAACTTGTAGCTTCATTTTCGGTTGTTTGAAATTAGAATCAACTTGTAGTTTCAATCTTGACTCGTTTGAGCCCGGAAACAACTTGTAGATTCATTGTTGACTAGATTGAAGTTGGAAACAACTCGTAGCTTCATTTTCGGTTGTTTGATATTGGAATCAACTTGTAGTTTCATTCTTGACTCGTTTGAGCCCGGAAACAACTTGTAGCTTCATTATTGACTAGATTGAAGTTGGAAACAACTTTTTTTTTGCTAAATGAGTTGGAAACAACTTGTAGCTTCATTCTGGACTCTTTTGAAGTTGAAACCAACTTGTAGCTTCATTTTCGGTTGTCTGAAATTGGAATCAACTTGTAGTTTCATTCTTGACTCGTTTGAGCCTGGAAACAACTTGTAGCTTCATTATTGACTAGATTGAAGTTGGAAACAATTTTTAGCTTCCTTCCGGACTCGTTTGAAGTTGAAAACAACTTGTAGGTTCATATTCGGTTGTTTGAAATTGGAATCAACTTGTAGTTTCATTCTTGACTCGTTTGAGCCCGGAAACAACTTGTAGCTTCATTATTGACTAGATTGAAGTTGGAAACAACTCGTAGCTTCATTTCCGGTTGTTTGATATTGGAATCAACTTGTAGTTTCATTCTTGACTCGTTTGAGCCCGGAAACAACTTGTAGCTTCATTATTGACTAGATTGAAGTTGGAAACAACTTTTTTTTTGCTAAATGAGTTGGAAACAACTTGTAGCTTCATTCTGGACTCGTTTGAAGTTGAAACCAACTTGTAGCTTCATTTTCGGTTGTCTGAAATTGGAATCAACTTGTAGTTTCATTCTTGACTCGTTTGAGCCTGGAAACAACTTGTAGCTTCATTATTGACTAGATTGAAGTTGGAAACAATTTTTAGCTTCCTTCCGGACTCGTTTGAAGTTGAAAACAACTTGTAGGTTCATATTCGGTTGTTTGAAATTGGAATCAACTTGTAGTTTCATTCTTGACTCGTTTGAGCCCGGAAACAACTTGTAGCTTCATTATTGACTAGATTGAAGTTGGAAACAACTTGTAGCTTCATTCCATACTCGTTTGAAGTTGAAAACAACTTGTAGCTTCATTTTCGGTTGTTTTAAATTGGAATCAACTTGTAGTTTCATTCTTGGCTCGTTTGAGCCCGGAAACAACTTGTAGCTTCATTATTGACTAGATGGAAGTTGGAAACAACTTTTTTTTTTGCTAAATGAGTTGGAAACAACTTGTAGCTTCATTCTGGACTCGTTTGAAGTTGAAACCAACTTGTAGCTTCATTTTCGGTTGTCTGAAATTGGAATCAACTTGTAGTTTCATTCTTGACTCGTTTGAGCCTGGAAACAACTTGTAGTTTCATTATTGACTAGATTGAAGTTGGAAACAATTTTTAGCTTCATTCCGGAGTCGTTTGAAGTTGAAAACAATTTGTAGCTTCATTTTCTGTTGTTTGAAATTGGAATCAACTTGTAGTTTCATTCTTGACTCGTTTGAGCCCGGAAACAACTTGTAGCTTCATTATTGACTAGATGGAAGTTGGAAACCACTTTTTTTTGCTAAATGAGTTGGAAACAACTTGTAACTTCATTCCGGACTTGTTTGAAGTTGACACCAACTTGTAGCTTCATTTTCGGTTGTTTGAAATTAATATCAACTTGTAGTTTCAATCTTGACTCGTTTGAGCCCGGAAACAACTTGTAGATTCATTGTTGACTAGATTGAAGTTGGAGACAACTCGTAGCTTCATTTTCGGTTGTTTGATATTGGAATCAACTTGTAGTTTCATTCTTGACTCGTTTGAGCCCGGAAACAACTTGTAGCTTCATTATAGACTAGATTGAAGTTGGAAACAACTTTTTTTGTTGCTAAATGAGTTGGAAACAACTTGTAGCTTCATTCTGGACTCGTTTGAAGTTGAAACCAACTTGTAGCTTCATTTTCGGTTGTCTGAAATTGGAATCAACTTGTAGTTTCATTCTTGACTCGTTTGAGCCTGGAAACAACTTGTAGCTTCATTATTGACTAGATTGCAGTTGGAAACAATTTTTAGCTTCATTCCGGACTCGTTTGAAGTTGAAAACAACTTGTAGGTTCATATTCGGTTGTTTGAAATTGGAATCAACTTGTAATTTCATTCTTGACTCGTTTGAGCCCGGAAACAACTTGTAGCTTCATTATTGACTAGATTGAAGTTGGAAACAACTTGTAGCTTCATTCCATACTCGTTTGAAGTTGAAAACAACTTGTAGCTTCAGTTTCGGTTGTTTGAAATTGGAATCAACTTGTAGTTTCATTCTTGGCTCGTTTGAGCCTGGAAACAACTTGTAGCTTCATTATTGACTAGATAGAAGTTGGAAACAACTTTTTTTTTTGCTAAATGAGTTGGAAACAACTTGTAACTTCATTCCGGACTTGTTTGAAGTTGACACCAACTTGTAGCTTCATTTTCGGTTGTTTGAAATTGGAATCAACTTGTAGTTTCATTCTTGACTCATTTGAGCCCGGAAACAACTTGTAGCTTCATTATTGACTAGATTGAAGTTGGAAACAACTTTTTTTTTTGCTAAATGAGTTGGAAACAACTTGTAGCTTCATTCTGGACTCGTTTGAAGTTAAAACCAACTTGTAGCTTCATTTTCGGTTGTCTGAAATTGGAATCAACTTGTAGTTTCATTTTTGACTCGTTTGAGCCTGGAAACAACTTGTAGCTTCATTATTGACTAGATTGAAGTTGGAAACAATTTTTAGCTTCATTCCGGACTCGTTTGAAGTTGAAAACAACTTGTAGGTTCATATTCGGTTGTTTGAAATTGGAATCAACTTGTAGTTTCATTCTTGACTCGTTTGAGCCCGGAAACAACTTATAGCTTCATTATTGACTAGATTGAAGTTGGAAACAACTTGTAGCTTCATTCCATACTCGTTTGAAGTTGAAAACAACTTGTAGCTTCATTTTCGGTTGTTTGAAATTGGAATCAACTTGTAGTTTCATTCTTGGCTCGTTTGAGCCGGGAAACAACTTGTAGCTTCATTATTGACTAGATGGAAGTTGGAAACAACTTTTTTTTTTTGCTAAATGAGTTGGAAACAACTTGTAACTTCATTCCGGGCTTGTTTGAAGTTGACACCAACTTGTAGCTTCATTTTCGGTTGTTTGAAATTAGAATCAACTTGTAGTTTCAATCTTGACTCGTTTGAGCCCGGAAACAACTTGTAGATTCATTGTTGACTAGATTGAAGTTGGAAACAACTCGTAGCTTCATTTTCGGTTGTTTGATATTGGAATCAACTTGTAGTTTCATTCTTGACTTGTTTGAGCCCGGAAACAACTTGTAGCTTCATTATTGACTAGATTGAAGTTGGAAACTACTTTTTTTTTGCTAAATGAGTTGGAAACAACTTGTAGCTTCATTCTGGACTCGTTTGAAGTTGAAACCAACTTGTAGCTTCATTTTCGGTTGTCTGAAATTGGAATCAACTTGTAGTTTCATTCTTGACTCGTTTGAGCCTGGAAACAACTTGTAGCTTCATTATTGACTAGATTGAAGTTGGAAACAATTTTTAGCTTCCTTCCGGACTCGTTTTAAGTTGAAAACAACTTGTACGTTCATATTCGGTTGTTTGAAATTGGAATCAACTTGTAGTTTCATTCTTGACTCGTTTGAGCCCGGAAACAACTTGTAGCTTCATTATTGACTAGATTGAAGTTGGAAACAACTTGTAGATTCATTCCATACTCGTTTGAAGTTGAAAACAACTTGTAGCTTCATTTTCGGTTGTTTGAAATTGGAATCAACTTGTAGTTTCATTCTTGGCTCGTTTGAGCCCGGAAACAACTTGTAGCTTCATTATTGACTAGATGGAAGTTGGAAACAACTTTTTTTTTTGCTAAATGAGTTGGAAACAACTTGTAACTTCATTCCGGACTTGTTTGAAGTTGACACCAACTTGTAGCTTCATTTTCGGTTGTTTGAAATTGGAATCAACTTGTAGTTGCATTCTTGACTCGTTTGAGCCCGGAAACAACTTGTAGCTTCATTATTGACTAGATTGAAGTTGGAAACAACTTTTTTTTTGCTAAATGAGTTGGAAACAACTTGTAGCTTCATTCTGGACTCGTTTGAAGTTAAAACCAACTTGTAGCTTCATTTTCGGTTGTCTGAAATTGGAATCAACTTGTAGTTTCATTTTTGACTCGTTTGAGCCTGGAAACAACTTGTAGCTTCATTATTGACTAGATTGAAGTTGGAAACAATTTTTAGCTTCATTCCGGACTCGTTTGAAGTTGAAAACAACTTGTAGGTTCATATTCGGTTGTTTGAAATTGGAATCAACTTGTAGTTTCATTCTTGACTCGTTTGAGCCCGGAAACAACTTATAGCTTCATTATTGACTAGATTGAAGTTGGAAACAACTTGTAGCTTCATTCCATACTCGTTTGAAGTTGAAAACAACTTGTAGCTTCATTTTCGGTTGTTTGAAATTGGAATCAACTTGTAGTTTCATTCTTGGCTCGTTTGAGACGGGAAACAACTTGTAGCTTCATTATTGACTAGATGGAAGTTGGAAACAACTTTTTTTTTTTGCTAAATGAGTTGGAAACAACTTGTAACTTCATTCCGGGCTTGTTTGAAGTTGACAACAACTTCTAGCTTCATTTTCGGTTGTTTGAAATTAGAATCAACTTGTAGTTTCAATCTTGACTCGTTTGAGCCCGGAAACAACTTGTAGATTCATTGTTGACTAGATTGAAGTTGGAAACAACTCGTAGCTTCATTTTCGGTTGTTTGATATTGGAATCAACTTGTAGTTTCATTCTTGACTTGTTTGAGCCCGGAAACAACTTGTAGCTTCATTATTGACTAGATTGAAGTTGGAAACTACTTTTTTTTTGCTAAATGAGTTGGAAACAACTTGTAGCTTCATTCTGGACTCGTTTGAAGTTGAAACCAACTTGTAGCTTCATTTTCGGTTGTCTGAAATTGGAATCAACTTGTAGTTTCATTCTTGACTCGTTTGAGCCTGGAAACAACTTGTAGCTTCATTATTGACTAGATTGAAGTTGGAAACAATTTTTAGCTTCCTTCCGGACTCGTTTTAAAATGAAAACAACTTGTAGGTTCATATTCGGTTGTTTGAAATTGGAATCAACTTGTAGTTTCATTCTTGACTCGTTTGAGCCCGGAAACAACTTGTAGCTTCATTATTGACTAGATTGAAGTTGGAAACAACTTGTAGATTCATTCCATACTCGTTTGAAGTTGAAAACAACTTGTAGCTTCATTTTCGGTTGTTTGAAATTGGAATCAACTTGTAGTTTCATTCTTTGCTCGTTTGAGCCCGGAAACAACTTGTAGCTTCATTATTGACTAGATGGAAGTTGGAAACAACTTTTTTTTTTGCTAAATGAGTTGGAAACAACTTGTAACTTCATTCCGGACTTGTTTGAAGTTGACACCAACTTGTAGCTTCATTTTCGGTTGTTTGAAATTGGAATCAACTTGTAGTTTCATTCTTGACTCGTTTGAGCCCGGAAACAACTTGTAGCTTCATTATTGACTAGATTGAAGTTGGAAACAACTTTTTTTTTTGCTAAATGAGTTGGAAACAACTTGTAGCTTCATTCTTGACTCGTTTGAAGTTAAAACCAACTTGTAGCTTCATTTTCGGTTGTCTGAAATTGGAATCAACTTGTAGTTTCATTCTTGACTCGTTTGAGCCTGGAAACAACTTGTAGCTTCATTATTGACTAGATTGAAGTTGGAAACAATTTTTAGCTTCATTCCGGACTCGTTTGAAGTTGAAAACAACTTGTAGGTTCATATTCGGTTGTTTGAAATTGGAATCAACTTGTAATTTCATTCTTGACTCGTTTGAGCCCGGAAACAACTTGTAGCTTCATTATTGACTAGATTGAAGTTGGAAACAACTTGTAGCTTCATTCCATACTCGTTTGAAGTTGAAAACAACTTGTAGCTTCATTTTCGGTTGTTTGAAATTGGAATCAACTTGTAGTTTCATTCTTGACTCGTTTGAGCCCGGAAACAACTTGTAGCTTCATTATTGACTAGATTAAAGTTGGAAACAACTTGTAGCTTCATTCCATACTCGTTTGAAGTTGAAAACAACTTGTAGCTTCATTTTCGGTTGTTTGAAATTGGAATCAACTTGTAGTTTCATTCTTGGCTCGTCTGAGCCCGGAAACAACTTGTAGCTTCATTATTGACTAGATGGAAGTTGGAAACAACTTTTTTTTTTGCTAAATGAGTTGGAAACAACTTGTAACTTCATTCCGGACTTGTTTGAAGTTGACACCAACTTGTAGCTTCATTTTCGGTTGTTTGAAATTAGAATCAACTTGTAGTTTCAATCTTGACTCGTTTGAGCCCGGAAACAACTTGTAGATTCATTGTTGACTAGATTGAAGTTGGAAACAACTCGTAGCTTCATTTTAGGTTGTTTGATATTGGAATCAACTTGTAGTTTCATTCTTGACTCGTTTGAGCCCGGAAACAACTTGTAGCTTCATTATTGACTAGATTGAAGTTGGAAACAACTTTTTTTTTGCTAAATGAGTTGGAAACAACTTGTAGCTTCATTCTGGACTCGTTTGAAGTTGAAACCAACTTGTAGCTTCATTTTCGGTTGTCTGAAATTGGAATCAACTTGTAGTTTCATTCTTGACTCGTTTGAGCTTGGAAACAACTTGTAGCTTCATTATTGACTAGATTGAAGTTGGAAACAATTTTTAGCTTCCTTCCGGACTCGTTTGAAGTTGAAAACAACTTGTAGGTTCATATTCGGTTGTTTGAAATTGGAATCAACTTGTAGTTTCATTCTTGACTCGTTTGAGCCCGGAAACAACTTGTAGCTTCATTATTGACTAGATTGAAGTTGGAAACAACTTGTAGCTTCATTCCATACTCGTTTGAAGTTGAAAACAACTTGTAGCTTCATTTTCGGTTGTTTGAAATTGGAATCAACTTGTAGTTTCATTCTTGGCTCGTTTGAGCCCGGAAACAACTTGTAGCTTCATTATTGACTAGATGGAAGTTGGAAACAACTTTTTTTTTTTGCTAAATGAGTTGGAAACAACTTGTAACTTCATTCCGGACTTGTTTGAAGTTGACACCAACTTGTAGCTTCATTTTCGGTTGTTTGAAATTGGAATCAACTTGTAGTTTCATTCTTGACTCGTTTGAGCCCGGAAACAACTTGTAGCTTCATTATTGACTAGATTGAAGTTGGAAACAACTTTTTTTTTGCTAAATGAGTTAGAAACAACTTGTAGCTTCATTCCATACTCGTTTGAAGTTGAAAACAACTTGTAGCTTCATTTTCGGTTGTTTGAAATTGGAATCAACTTGTAGTTTCATTCTTGGCTCGTCTGAGCCCGGAAACAACTTGTAGCTTCATTATTGACTAGATGGAAGTTGGAAACAACTTTTTTTTTTGCTAAATGAGTTGGAAACAACTTGTAACTTCATTCCGGACTTGTTTGAAGTTGACACCAACTTGTAGCTTCATTTTCGGTTGTTTGAAATTAGAATCAACTTGTAGTTTCAATCTTGACTCGTTTGAGCCCGGAAACAACTTGTAGATTCATTGTTGATGATGTGCTCAAAAAATGATTTTAATCGCAAGTGCACGATCTCGTTTTAATACTTTTAGATTCGAACCACAAGGACTAGAATAATTTTCGCGAAAACTTAATTTCTAATTTAATCGAATTAGACCAAAAGATTTTGAGAAGAGTTTTGATTTTTCTAAATTAACAAAAGGAAAAAAAAACAAAAGAAACCGAAAATAAAAATAAAAGAAATGTAAAACTCAGCAGCAGTGAAGTTAAATATGTGGTACTGTGTGATCGCGTAAATCGAAATCGATGATAACAAATGAAGTCAAATAACTAAAAAGATAATAATTAATAAAATAAAATAAAGGAAAAAAAAACAAAATAAGTAAAAGCGCCGAAGGAAACAGGCAGTGACAGTACATATAAACTAGAAAATTAAAAACTGGTGTTGTGCGCGAAACAGAGCAACGCCGTAATGGTCTCGCCGGAATTCATGGAGGTGTCCGGAATAGCTTAAATCTCGCCGGAAAATTAATTTTACCGGAAAATCTAGCTATTCCAACTTTGACAAATAAAACCCCACTAACCTCTAAACCAAATTTAACACTAAATTCTACACTAAATAGCCCCTAAATTACCCATTTCTTTATCAAAACAAGATTCAAACCAAACCAAAACAACTCCAAATCATACCAAACTTCAAATCTAGCCTATATAAAATATAACTAACCAAAACCCACTAACCTCAAGTCAAAATCATAAACTAAAATTTACACCAAAAAGCCCCAAAATCAAGAACAAAGAGAAACACCAAAGCATACCAAATTAACTCCAAATCACACAAAACTTCAAAACTAGCTTATCTACCAAGTCTCTAACAAAACCCCATCAAACTACAAGCTAAAATCAAAATCTAGAATATTAAACCATTGAACCCACTAATAATATTGAGAATTAAAAGGGGCTCAATTTAAATACTAAAAAATGCAAGCTTAAAACATATAATTAGGCTCCTTCCAATCTACAAACAAATTTGAACCTTTTGTAGTTAGAGGAAGATTTCATAGCCTTGAAGTAAAAGTAAAGAGCAAGATTTAAGAACAAAAATGAATACTTGTATTGATATAATAAAAGTGTTTACAAATTTAGAGTGCTACTACTAGATCTACTACATAAAAGAGAGGCTACTAAAAATATGAAATCCTAGGTTTCTTGAAACATGATGGGAAGATGTGTATTTATAGGGGGAAATTAGGGTTGAGGGGGGGTGCTTCCTTGAGAATATTCCCCTATGATCCTTTTCTTCCCATCTTTTCTCCTTTTTGCTTTATTCTTTTATTTCTTCAAGCTTTTGCAATTTTCCTAAAAAAAAACAAATAAACAAATAAATAAGTGAGAACAAGCAATAATTAGGCATTTAAAATATACAAAAAAATGCACTTATCAAACTTCCCCATACCTATATTTTGCTCGTCCTCGAGTAAAATCAAAAGAAAAGAAAATAAACTATGAAAACTAGATGCGATTCCTAGGCTCCTTTTCGTAGGCGTGACGGGTGATTTTAGGTTCACCAACCCGTTAAACTCGTAGACGATCTCTACAAGAGGAGTGTTGTCTCCTAAGGGTTTACAGAAGATATACCCATAAAATCTTCGAGACATTCTAGCAAGTGTCTACTCGACTCTACTCTAATTTCGTTGGTGTTAACAAAAAGCGTTTTTAAGGAAAATACAACTTAAAGACTCATCTACTAATAATCAAGATACAGTTGTCTCTAATCTACTTGACTCGACACAAAAATTTACTAGAAATCCAAGGAGTGTAATGAATTCTAAGGCCTTTGATGGATCCTAATTGTCTAAGAACACTTTCTCTTTTTCAACCAATTTTGAACTGACCCAATCTCTATCGAAACAAATATCTAGCCAAACTTCACAAACTCTTATTCTTCTTCTTTTTTTTCTTTTTTCTTTTTTTTTTTTCTCTTTTTTTTTTTGCATTGACTTTATTTTGTCCGTTTTCTTAGGCAAACAATGTTACCCATGTAGCGAGCTTTAGGTCAGTGACTCCCAAACCAAACGGTCTTAGGGCACTAGGTTTTGAAATCCCCCTACGGACTTAATTGCTCGAGTAACAAAGGCCACAAAACGAGACTAGCCAATCTACTTTTGCCCATTTATCTAAAGATTTTATCTATAAAGAACAATGGGTATTGAAGTAGTTATTGTTTTTCTTTTTTCTATTTTTTTTTTCTCTATTTTTTTTTTCTCTTCTTTTTTTTTTTTTTTATTCGCAAAGGTTCGATTCGACATTGTTTCAACATGTGGGTTCTCTCTCAGGTATCGAATAATATCACTAGACAATCTCTCCATCAAAGGTCTCGTGCGAAAGTGTGTGCCATCTTGGAATTTAAAGTACAAATCGGTCGATACAAGTTTCAAAAAGACAACCTCACTTAACTACGTTCATATTATCTAAAAGACACTACATATATATACTTTTCGAAAAATATGCTAAACACCAACTACTCCTAAAGTTCGAGTAAGGGAAAGACAACTTAGCTAAAACATCTCTATTTTTGGATTTTCTAATTTTTTCATTTTTTAGGGATTTTCATTTTTTAAGAATTACACTAAAGCCCTCCCCATACCTAAATCATGCATTGTCCTCAATGTATGCAAAAGAGAATTGAAATGAGAGAGTAAAGAGGAAAAATACCTGAATAGGAGATGAAGGGATTTTTATTAACTACTGAAGCAACTTACATGATTAAGGGTCGACGAGGTGGATGACCTCTTCCTCCGAATCAACAGGCAATTCTAAAAATGGTTTAAGACGTTGACCATTAACTTTGAAAACATTACCATTTTTAGGATCCTGAATTTCAATAGCACCGTGAGGAAACACAACTTGAACAATGTAAGGACCGTCCCATCTAGAACGCAACTTTCCGGGAAACAAATGAAGCCTAGAGTTGTAGAGAAGAACTTTTTGGCCGGGAGAAAAGGATTTTCTCAAAATGGTTTTATCATGGAAGGCCTTGGTTCTCTCTTTGTAAATTTTAGCATTTTCGTAGGCATCATTTCTAAGTTCGTCTAACTCGGTCAATTGTAACTTCCGATGACTACCGGCGGTGGGTAAGTCGAAGTTCAATTCCCTAATGGCCCACATGGCCCTATGCTCTAGCTCAACCGGCAAATGGCAAGCTTTCCCGTACACGAGTCTATAAGGAGACATTCCTAAGACGGTCTTAAAAGCGGTCCGATAGGCCCATAAGGCATCTATCAACTTGGTGGACCAATCCTTCCTATTCGAGTTGACCGTCTTTTCTAAGATTTGCTTAATTTGCCGGTTTGAGACCTCTACTTGGCCACTAGTTTGAGGATGATAAGGGGTAGCAAGCCTATGAGTGATGGAGTACTTCTTAAGAAGAGACTCGAATTGATGGTTCTTGAAATGTGTCCCTTGGTCACTAATGATAGCCCTAGGAGTTCCAAATCGAGAAAAGATATTCTCTTTAAGGAATCTAAGGACAACTTTGTTGTCATTGGACCGGGTCGGGATGGCTTCTACCCACTTAGAAACGTAATCTACCGCGAGAAGGATGTAAAGGTGGCCAAACGAATTAGGAAAGGGACCCATGAAATCTATGCCCCACACATCAAAAAGCTCTATAACAAGGATTGGGCTCATAGGCATCATGTTCCTCCTAGTGATTCTTCCTAGATGTTGACACCTACTACATGCGGAACAATACTCGGCGGCATCCTTAAACAAACTAGGCCAATAAAAACCGCATTGGAGGATTTTAGCGGCGGTCTTCTTCGCACTAAAATGACCTCCACATGCTTGATCGTGACAAAACGAGAGGATGCTATGAAACTCACTATTTGGGACACACCTCCTAATGATTTGATCGGGACAATGTTTAAAGAGATACGGATCGTCCCAAAAGAAATGTTTCACTTGAGAAAAGAACTTGGCTTTATCATTTTTGGACCATGTCGAGGGAATGTCACCGGTTGCTAGGTAATTGACTATGTCGGCGAACCAAGGGAGAGTGGAAATTGAGAGAAGGTGATCATCGGGAAATGACTCGCTTAAGGGCAAGTCGTTAGTGGATTCAACCACTAATCGAGAGAGGTGATCGGCGACGACATTCTCACAATCTTTCTTATCCCTAATCTCTAAGTCAAACTCTTGGAGTAACAATACCCATCTAATCAAGCGGGCTTTTGAGTCTTTTTTAGAGAAAAGGTACTTAAGGGCGGCATGGTCGGTGTAAACAATGATTTTGGACCCGATAAGATAAGAGCGAAATTTTTCTAAGGCAAAGACTACGGCTAGAAGTTCCTTCTCTGTGGTAGAGTAATTGAGTTGGGCATCATTTAAGGTCTTACTAGCGTAGTAAATGACATGAGGCCTCTTATCTATTCGTTGTCCTAAAACCGCTCCTATCGCATAATCGGATGCGTCACACATAAGCTCAAAAGGTTGACTCCAATCGGGAGACTTCATGATCGGGGCCGAAGTCAATTCTCTCTTAAGGTCTTCGAAGGCATGAACACACTCGCTTGTGAACTCGAATTTGACATCCTTAGCTAAAAGGTTGGTCCAAGGTCGAGCCTTTTTGCTAAAATCTTGGATGAATCTACGATAAAATCCCGCATGTCCAAGGAAAGAGCGAATTTCCTTAACGGATTTGGGAGATGGGAGATTAGCTATTAGGTCGACCTTAGCCTTGTCTACTTCGATCCCTTTTTCAGAAATTTTGTGTCCTAGAACGATTCCCTCCTTAACCATGAAATGACACTTCTCCCAATTTAACACTAGATCCGTTTCCTCACATCTTTTCAACACTCGATCTAGATTGTTAAGGCATTGGTGAAAAGATGGTCCAAAGATGGAAAAGTCATCTATGAAGACTTCTAGAAAGTCACCTATCATTTCCGAGAAGATGCTAGTCATGCACCTTTGGAACGTGGATGGGCCCGTGGTTAGGCCGAAAGCTAGACGCCTATATGCGAAGGTTCCAAAAGGGCAAGTGAAGGTGGTCTTTTCTTGGTCTTCGGGTGCAATCGGGATTTGAAAATATCCCGAGTAACCATCTAAGAAGCAATAAAACGCATGACCCGCTAACCTCTCTAGCATTTGATCGATAAAGGGCAAAGGAAAATGATCTTTTCTAGTGACGGCATTGAGCTTCCTAAAGTCTATACACATTCTCCAACCGGATTGGACACGTGTTGGAACTTGCTCATTGTTCTCATTGGTTACCAAAGTAATGCCCGACTTCTTAGGCACTACATGGACGGGACTCACCCACTTGCTATCGGAAATGGGATAAATGATCCCATTGTCTAAGCACTTAAGAATTTCTTTCTTAACTACCTCCATCATGGGAGGATTCAACCTCCTTTGAGGTTCTCTCACGGGCTTTGCATCTTCTACCAAATGAATCCTATGTTGGACAATCGCCGGGCTAATTCCTTTAATGTCCGAAATGCTCCACCCTATCGCTCCCTTATGCTTTCTAAGGATTCCTAAAAGTTCTTCCTCTTGTGACTTAGTCAAATTAGAGGCAATGATAACAGGATATGACTCGTTAGGACCTAGAAAAGCATACTTAAGAGTGTCGGGAAGAGGTTTGAGTTCTACTTCCGGCGGTTGTGACTCAACGGTTTTCTTTGGTAAAGGCAAATGCTCGGGTTCAACATCACGCTCTTGACTTGTTGTAGGAATGGTGGATTCTAACATTTGGTTGACCTCATGTGTGTAGTCGGAAACATCCCAATCCTCTCCAAAATGTTTTAAGCAAAATTCTAGGGCATCTTTAGGATTCATGAGATCTTGATCAACTATTTCATCAATTAGATTAACGTCCAAAGGTTGATCATAGAAATCATCGGATTGTTTCCCTACATGAAATATGTTGAGGTCGATTGTCATGTTGCCAAATGTTAGCTTCATTAAGCCATTCCTACAATTAATCAAAGCGTTGGATGTAGCTAAAAAGGGTCGTCCTAGGATGATGGGAATTTGATTCTTCGGGTTCCTCACCGGCTCGGTCTCTAGGACGACAAAATCTACGGGAAACACAAAATCACCTACTTTAATTAGCACATCCTCGATCATTCCCTTAGGAATTTTCACGGATCGATCGGCTAATTGAAGTGTGACATTGGTTTGTCGGAGCTCCCCTAAACCTAAGGCTTGGTAGACAGAATATGGAAGGAGATTAACACTAGCCCCTAAATCGAGTAACGCCTTATCCACAAAAGTTTCTCCTATGACACATGAAATTGTAGGACATCCGGGGTCCTTGTATTTCACGGGAATTTGGTTTGAGAGAATCGAACTTATGTGAGACGTAAGGAAAGCTTTCTTAGGGACATGGTTGGTTCTCTTATGGGTACATAGCTCCTTAAGACACTTAGCATAGGAAGGAATTTGTTGAATTGCATCTAAAAGGGGTATGTTGACCTTGACTTGCTTAAAAACTTCCAAAATCTTCTCCATTTGGGCCGATTGCTTCGGTGAAATAAGTCTTTGTGGGTAAGGGACTCTTGGTTTATAGACTACTTCACTTTGCAACTCGGGTTCCGGGTTTGGGTCACTCGACTCCTCACGGGCTTTTGAACACTCGGGTTTGTCATGATTAACGGTAGTAATGGGTGGACTTGGATTAGAAGTCGAATCCCCTTTCTTACCGAGGTTCTCACCAACGTGGGTATCAACTTGTTTACCCGACCTAAGAGAGATGACCGAATGCACATTATCCGGGGGTCTTTGGTTAAGTGGAAATTTTGGGTTCGGCTCCGGTTGACTTGGGAACTTGTTCTTTTCTCGCTCACACAACGTGCTCGCTAATTGACTCAATTGGGACTCTAACTTAGAGACGGCTTGCACATTAGAATGCAAAAGTTGCCTATCTTGAGTTAAAGTTTGCATGAAAGTTTGTTGGGATTGGGTCAAGTTAGTTTGCGATTTCACTAAGGCTTCGATGCTCTTTTCTAGGGAATTGAGTCTCTTATCCGAATCATTAAAACCGGGAGGATTTAACGGGGCTTGACTCGGGTTTTGATAATTCGGAAAAGAATTGGGATTGGGCCTAGGAAAATTAGGTTGTGGAGCTTGAAAGTTTTGCCCTTGGTTCCACGAGAAATTCGGGTGATTCTTCCACCCGGGGTTGTACGTTGGTGCAAACGGGTCATTTCTAGGCTTGGGTTGGAACATCGCGTTCACTTGCTCAAAATCATGAGATTGTTGGATCTCGGGATGGGGAGCATTATAGTTCGGGAACATAGGCATAGATGAGGGGCCACTATGAGACTCTAGAGCCTCGAGTCTCTTAGTAAGGGTTGCTAATTTGGCATCGGTTGCCACATTGTTTCCTATCGAGTGCAAACCCCTAGAGCTAGACGCCTCGATCGACTTTTTAGGTTCCCTAGTGGACTCCCATAACATTGTTTTCTCGGCTAAGTCCTCGAAAAATTCCCACCCTTGGTCCTCATCTTTCTCCATGAATTTGCCTTGGCACATAGATTCTAACAAAGCGGTTGTTTGACTATCTAAGGCCTCGTACACAATCTTACAAAGTCTCCATTTCTCTATTCCATGGTGGGGGCATTGTGATAAAAGATTTTTGAAACGATCAAAGAATTTCCAAAATGACTCATTTTCCCTTTGATGGAATTGATTTATCTCATTTGTAATTCGAGTCGTTTTATGGTTTGGAAAATACTTTTTAAGAAACATTACCACAAACCCCTCCCAAGTGGAAATAGAATTGACGGGAAGACTATACAACCATTTTTTAGCATTTTCTTTTAAAGCAAAGTTGATTAGTCTAAGCCGAATGGAGTCTTCGCTCAATTGTTGGAGTTTTTGCAAACCGCAAACCTCCTCAAATTCTTGGATAAAAAGATAGGGATCCTCGCCTTCACTCCCTAAAAATTTAGGCAACATGCTAATGTGATGTGCCTTAATTTCGAAATTATTCCCATTAACGGGAGGAAGAGTTATGCAAGATGGTTGAGCGGAACGGGACGGGTAACAGCGGTCTTTAAGAGACAACGCCATGTTTACTATCGGTTCGCTAGCTTCTATGGGTTCGGAGTCCGAAGAGGATGAAGAAGGAATTTCGATAATCGGTCTAACTAATCTAGACGATTCGCTCCTAACCCAAGTAGTTCGCATAAACTAGATAGTAAACACGTAGCAAATAAGTGCGAAGAAATAAAACAAACAAAAGAAAGGGTGTAAAAGTGAAAGAAAAACCTAAATCTAGGGTTGCCTAATAAAAGGAACTAGACCTTGCTCCTAACGTTAAGGACCACCAAAAACTCGATAAATCCAAAATTATTCGGACCGGTCTGGCCAGTTTGGAGCAGGCAAAGAGGCCAATCTCCGCGCTTAGACACCAAACCTTAATCGGTCAGGTAAGCTTTCGCTTGCCTAGACACCGAAGAGTCGGAATAATAAAAGATTACCTCGTCTTTTAGGTACCTTCCTAATTGAGCGCGAAACCTAGGGGCTAATGTCTAATTCAATTTTATTAAAGGCTAGGTAAATGCAAAATGAAGTAATTAAATCGTTGTGGGCCAAGGAAAGAGTGATGAAATCTCTTCCCTTATCTTGTGAGTGGTTTTGCCCTTAAGATTTATTTAAGATGATGCACCACACAACGAGATAATAAAAGCGGTAAACAAATATGGATGCTTCTACACTACGTGATTTACTCTAAAGAAAGGAAGAAATTAACGCACCTTAGGGTCCTCCAGCGATCACCACAAATAGGTACGAAAATTTAAAAACAAAAATTAAAATCTAAATGATGTGCCCTAAGTGTAAAAATGCATGATGCAACACATATGTAGTTCTAACTAATATTTTTGGATTTTAAATTTTTAATTTTTTTGTGATTTTCAATTTTCAATTTTTTGTGATTTTCTAAATAAAATAAATTGAAATAGGAGAGAGATACAAGTTACCCAAGCAAGCTTCCAATACTCCAAGAATATTCTCCACTTATTCCAAGCTAGCTCATACTCTTCCAATTTCCTAAAATTCAACCAAAAAGAAGTGAGAGAATATAAAAAAAAACTAATCCGAAAAATTAAAAATTAAGGCGCGAAAATTAATTTTAGTCCCCGGCAGCGGCGCCAAAAACTTGATGTGCTCAAAAAATGATTTTAATCGCAAGTGCACGATCTCGTTTTAATACTTTTAGATTCGAACCACAAGGACTAGAATAATTTTCGCGAAAACTTAATTTCTAATTTAATCGAATTAGACCAAAAGATTTTGAGAAGAGTTTTGATTTTTCTAAATTAACAAAAGGAAAAAAAAACAAAAGAAACCGAAAATAAAAATAAAAGAAATGTAAAACTCAGCAGCAGTGAAGTTAAATATGTGGTACTGTGTGATCGCGTAAATCGAAATCGATGATAACAAATGAAGTCAAATAACTAAAAAGATAATAATTAATAAAATAAAATAAAGGAAAAAAAAACAAAATAAGTAAAAGCGCCGAAGGAAACAGGCAGTGACAGTACATATAAACTAGAAAATTAAAAACTGGTGTTGTGCGCGAAACAGAGCAACGCCGTAATGGTCTCGCCGGAATTCATGGAGGTGTCCGGAATAGCTTAAATCTCGCCGGAAAATTAATTTTACCGGAAAATCTAGCTATTCCAACTTTGACAAATAAAACCCCACTAACCTCTAAACCAAATTTAACACTAAATTCTACACTAAATAGCCCCTAAACTACCCATTTCTTTATCAAAACAAGATTCAAACCAAACCAAAACAACTCCAAATCATACCAAACTTCAAATCTAGCCTATATAAAATATAACTAACCAAAACCCACTAACCTCAAGTCAAAATCATAAACTAAAATTTACACCAAAAAGCCCCAAAATCAAGAACAAAGAGAAACACCAAAGCATACCAAATTAACTCCAAATCACACAAAACTTCAAAACTAGCTTATCTACCAAGTCTCTAACAAAACCCCATCAAACTACAAGCTAAAATCAAAATCTAGAATATTAAACCATTGAACCCACTAATAATATTGAGAATTAAAAGGGGCTCAATTTAAATACTAAAAAATGCAAGCTTAAAACATATAATTAGGCTCCTTCCAATCTACAAACAAATTTGAACCTTTTGTAGTTAGAGGAAGATTTCATAGCCTTGAAGTAAAAGTAAAGAGCAAGATTTAAGAACAAAAATGAATACTTGTATTGATATAATAAAAGTGTTTACAAATTTAGAGTGCTACTACTAGATCTACTACATAAAAGAGAGGCTACTAAAAATATGAAATCCTAGGTTTCTTGAAACATGATGGGAAGATGTGTATTTATAGGGGGAAATTAGGGTTGAGGGGGGGTGCTTCCTTGAGAATATTCCCCTATGATCCTTTTCTTCCCATCTTTTCTCCTTTTTGCTTTATTCTTTTATTTCTTCAAGCTTTTGCAATTTTCCTAAAAAAAACAAATAAACAAATAAATAAGTGAGAACAAGCAATAATTAGGCATTTAAAATATACAAAAAAATGCACTTATCAGTTGACTAGATTGAAGTTGGAAACAACTCGTAGCTTCATTTTCGGTTGTTTGATATTGGAATCAACTTGTAGTTTCATTCTTGACTCGTTTGAGCCCGGAAACAACTTGTAGCTTCATTATTGACTAGATTGAAGTTGGAAACAACTTTTTTTTTGCTAAATGAGTTGGAAACAATTTGTAGCTTCATTCTGGACTCGTTTGAAGTTGAAACCAACTTGTAGCTTCATTTTCGGTTGTCTGAAATTGGAATCAACTTGTAGTTTCATTCTTGACTCGTTTGAGCTTGGAAACAACTTCCTTCATTATTGACTAGATTGAAGTTGGAAACAATTTTTAGCTTCCTTCCGGACTCGTTTGAAGTTGAAAACAACTTGTAGGTTCATATTCGGTTGTTTGAAATTGGAATCAACTTGTAGTTTCATTCTTGACTCGTTTGAGCCCGGAAACAACTTGTAGCTTCATTATTGACTAGATTGAAGTTGGAAACAACTTGTAGCTTCATTCCATACTCGTTTGAAGTTGAAAACAACTTGTAGCTTCATTTTCGGTTGTTTGAAATTGGAATCAACTTGTAGTTTCATTCTTGGCTCGTTTGAGCCCGGAAACAACTTGTAGCTTCATTATTGACTAGATGGAAGTTGGAAACAACTTTTTTTTTTTGCTAAATGAGTTGGAAACAACTTGTAACTTCATTCCGGACTTGTTTGAAGTTGACACCAACTTGTAGCTTCATTTTCGGTTGTTTGAAATTGGAATCAACTTGTAGTTTCATTCTTGACTCGTTTGAGCCCGGAAACAACTTGTAGCTTCATTATTGACTAGATTGTAGTTGGAAACAACTTTTTTTTTGCTAAATGAGTTGGAAACAACTTGTAGCTTCATTCTGGACTCGTTTGAAGTTAAAACCAACTTGTAGCTTCATTTTCGGTTGTCTGAAATTGGAATCAACTTGTAGTTTCATTCTTGACTCGTTTGAGCCTGGAAACAACTTGTAGCTTCATTATTGACTAGATTGAAGTTGGAAACAATTTTTAGATTCATTCCGGACTCGTTTGAAGTTGAAAACAACTTGTAGGTTCATATTTGTAACGCCTGTAATATTTGACTTATATATATTACAGTATTTCATTTTGGTGATATATAAAATTTCGTGTTTTAATTGCCAAACTACGTGAATTTGACTCGTTTATCGTTACATGACTTACGTATGACGTTATAATGTACTTATATGACTTTTGACGAATAATTCTCGCTACGCGATTAAATAATATTACTAGTTGCGACGGTTTTGACTTTTTAGTAATAAATGTGATCGTTGCCGTTACCCGATTGAATAATAGTAAAGATATATGTGATTTAGTGATATTTGTTGATTGCGAGTAGCCGATAAACTTTAACTTGTAAAATAGCGTTTCATTGTATATATTCTTCTCGAGATTTTACGTGTATTATATTCGTGTTTTATATTTATGTGAAATGTGACTATTAGAGCTCTACTTGTAATATTTCTTTTAAAATTCATTTCTTGTCCAAAATTTGTGAAAACTATTTTATTAAACTTCTAAAATCTCATATTATTTGTGATATTAATTTCATGATTTACAGATTTGTACTTTAATTATCAAAACTCATTCTTTTAATACTCTTTTAATCACACTTTTATTAATTATCAAAAGACTACATTACCCTTACATGCATTTTACACCAATACTAGAGGAAAGGACAAGCTAGTCATTTCTACACCCACTACCACTTTTCTAGTCAAAAGAGGGGTCAAAGCAAGCATATAGCTCCACTTGTCACACCCCCTTTCACCCACCAAAACCCTCATTTCACTCCTCTCTCTCTCATTTCTCTCATTTCTCTCTACTCTCTTCTCTCCCTCTCGGCTGAATCTCTAAACCAGCCCCTCCCCACCATTTTCTTCCATTGTTTCAACATTTCAAGCTTTGTCAAGACAAGCTCTACACCATTCAAGCTTGAACCTTCCATTTCGAGGTTAGATTCTTGTTGCATGTGATATTTGGAGCCGAAATGGGGCTTTGATCCTTGTGGATTTAGAGTCACCATTTTGGAGGTTCCTATATGATGATCTTGATGTGTTTTTGGTGAGGTTTTACATCTCATTTTAGCCAAAAAGCACTTGTTCATCACCCTCGGCAATGAACTCAAAGAGAGCCGAGGGAATGGTTTGTTTTTTTTGAAGTTTTGATGGTTTTTGAGTTTGATTTCTTGTATATTCGAAGGGTGTGATGCTTTGGTAAGAATTTGGTGTGATTTCAGCCCTTGCATGTTAGTATTTTGATGTTATATGATGAGATAAAGCTATGTATAAGAAACTCTAGTGATGCATGTTGAGTTATGTGAAAACCGAGTGTTAAGCTTTGAATTTGAGTTTTGTATGTGATTTTTGAGTAATGCATGCCATGTTCTAAGTGATAAAATGATAGTTTATGGTGTGTATGATGATATCTAGTAATAATCAGTAGCTATTATGTGAATACCATGTTGATATACTCGAAATTTGCTCATATATGCTCCCTGAAAATTCTGCTCTGTTTTTGGTTCATTGTTTCACTTCGGCATGGAATTTTTCATGGTTATAAATTGTGGTATCTTGCTTGGTGAGGATATACAGTAGATATATGTATATTGTAGAACAGGATTGTGGCTTGGTTTGTTGGTTTGAGGAGTTTTGAAGGGTGTTAAGGTGGAAGGAGACACACACACACCATGGCAGATTTTTGCACCCTAGAAACCATGAGAAATAGATGTGTCATGCTTAGGCCCTCATAGGCCCAAGTCTCCTGGAGTTAGGACTTGATGTATACAAGTCTCCAGTAGCCATAAAAGTCACAAAAACCATCATTTACATAGATGCACACACACATCTTTGAGTATAGGGCAGAACAGGGCACTTTGGGATTTATTGTGTCCTTAAGTGGTTAACACCTTGTCAATGATGAGGCCCTCATGGGGCCTTGATTTAGATGAGCTTAGGAGAGTATTAGGAAGTTATTTGAGTCACTGGATTGGTGTAGTGAGTGAGTTTAGTGAGTCTCAAGTTGGTAAGTTCATGGCAGTCCCCACAGCAGGGCAGGGTGCTCTGTGCCAACTTTGTTTAGAGGCCCAAGGAGGCCTGAGCAAGGCCTTAGTGTCATTCCAAGTGCACAACTTAGATTTAAGTCTTAAGTATGCAGTAGAGTCACAATTTCACCAAGGCACATAGTGGAAACACTTGTTTTTGCCAAAACCCCCAAGAGGTGCCAAACTGCCAAGGCAGAATGGTCACTTTGGTACACTAGTTTTTAAGGACCTATATAGGCAAGGCCTTTGAGTCACACCACTTCATGATGTTAGTTTAAGATTGTGTCAACCTTTAGAAATTGGTTTGGAGTCAATACCCTAAGTGGAGATGCCTCATTTCCACTAAAGAACACAAGTGTCACACATGGAGTCACATTCTAGTACCAACTTAGGGTGCATTGCATTTGAGTGTGTCATCAGTGAGGCCTTGACCTCATATTGAGTCCATGAGTTAGTTTTAAGTCATATTAGAGAGTGCAAGTTAGTTTAAGTCAATTCACTTAGTGTAGATGCATTCTTTTACCAAGGCACACAAGTGTCGCCAAGGTAAGCATACTAGTGAGTCACTTAGGTTGCACTTCACTTGTAAGTCTTGGGTAGTGGGGCACAAGTGTGCCTTACTATTAATTTGTTAATTTGAGGTCAGTAGAGTATGATTGGGAGGTATTGGTCTTAGACCTTATGTGCTACTTGATTAAATGCTTAATTGACTTAGGAATAATTAGAGATTATTAAGTAATATAAGTTAAGTAACAAAGTGCCATGCTTTACTTGTTATGTGCATTACTTGATGATTATGTTACTTGTTTTAAGTAAGTTTAAGTGTATATTTAATATATATGTATATATATTTATTTATATATATATATGTATATACATTTATACGCGAAAGGGTAGTTAGTGACGAGGAAACTATTAATTATAGGTGCAAGTAGGAGGCCAGGCAAGGAACCCCTAGACGCATCTATACAAGAGTGCAGTAAGCTTTATCCAGGCAAGTGAAACTCTTCCTTTATACTTTCTTTATAATTGTATACCCTGTGAACGTTGAATTACTGTTATTTAGGGTTGAATTACCTTATTACCCCTTGTGATCATGATTTTGGATTCCAATAATACCCTTAACACTTGAATTACCTTTTTCATGTGATATTACCCTACACCCACATGATTATGCTCCAATAGTCCTTGATGAATAATGAGAACTGATACCCCACATTAACCTGAATTATCTCGTTTGGAACCCTGATCTTAATAACCTCCTTTACTTTTGAAAGATCACTTGTATTTTGAAAACACCCTTGCTTATAACTTGTCTTTGATCAAGACCCCTTTTTGAAAATGATTTGATTTGAAATGACCTTAAAAGGAATTGGTTAATAATTTTATATTAAGACTGAGGCGCCAGTCAATTATTGCAGCATCAGTAGCGGGGAGCCTGATGTCTGTTTATGGCCAATGTGTGCCGAGGATCCTCCCTGGTTGAATCACTTTATGTGGTTCGGAGCTTGGTGTGGGCTGATCACCCCTCAATGCTCGTAGCGCTGTGTGTCTCCAATTCCAATAAATTGATATCCCACATTGCACCTTTACTTGTGTTTATACCTTGTGATATCTATTGTTGCTTTTGCACTTGATTATATTGCATATTGTGAACTGTGTTATTACTGCTTTCACTTGCTGAGCGTTATGCTCATATATATTGTTGTTGTTATAACCCTTCAGTGAAACCCGAGAATGGCCCGTTTCAAGCAGACCGCACGTAAATCCACCTCAGGCAACGGGATTGCTTACCGCCGTATGATGGAGCAGGTTGGGAACTCGTAGTTCCCTAGTTAATTTCTTCTAATCTTTTGGGATTTAAAACTTGTAGTAATGACTTAGACTTAAGTTGGATTTCGATTTGGTTGTAATAACTTTAGATGTTGTTCATACTCATTCCTGGTGATCCGGGGATTGTGGATTTAGATTTTAGTTCTAATATTTCATAACTCTATAATTCTAGTTTATTTATCGTTTATGCATGCTTTAATCGGTTAATTATGTTGGGTCCGTCACAGTTGGTATCAGAGCGACAGGTTTGAGTCACTGAACAACATAGGATAAATGAATATAAGATAGGATTTAGAGGTTAAGATGAACTTAGATCATGTGGGACTTGAGGCGTTAGAATCTTTTAAGTTTTCTCACCCTTTTGACTATAACCGCGTATATATATATATATAATTGTTGGCAGGCATCGTCATCTTCTAGTCCCGGATTCCCGGCTAATGTTCCATTCCCGCTTTACGAGCAGATGGTGAGGCTTACCGACCGACTCGAGGGCCAGAACACGATTCTCCAGCACCGGATTGACCAGCTGTACCGTGAGGACTTTGATGATGAGGGCAACCGTCCCCGTTTGATTGCTAGGGTCGAGGAGATCATCCGCATGGCCGAGGACCGTTTGGCAGCTATTCCACCCTACCGCGAGCGTGAGAGCCGTATCACTTTGACCGCCATTACTGACGAGCTCCGCCGTGTGATTAGCAGTCTCCGTGAGCCAGTTGCCAGTCCATCAGCTTCACCAGCATCATCACCATCCCCCTAGACTATTCCTTAGTCTAATTTATTTCCGTTATCATGTTATCCGTACTTTGACTTTCCATTTCGTACTTGTACCCCGGATTGTTTCGGGAAGACTTTTATTTGCACTTTATTTCCGTTCGTACTGTTCCGTACTTATCATTTGAACTAATGTTTAATCTCGCACTTTGACTATTCATCTCATTTTGTCATTACACGTGTACCATGCTTAAATAGAAATTGCCATGCTAAACCTTTAGAACTTGATCATGTTTAAACTTTTCCAATATACCATGATATGACTTTGACCGAATAATTGTACCTTTGCAATATGATACCTTAGACTCTAATAATACACACACATACCATGATGCCATAATAATTACCATAGACCGTTACCATGTGAATAACTCTTGAATAATACCTTTGTACACAATATTCCCTTTGATATAACTTGTATGCATATATTGAACTGAGAATAAGCTTTTCTTGTCTACATTCAGAATCATGCCTCCTCGAAGAGCCCGCAACACCACCAATGAAAATACCGAAGAACCACCACCAACCTTGGCTCAACTTATGCAACTTCTTCACCAACAATCTGTTACCCTTGCTCAACAACAACAATTACTTCAACAACAACTCCAGCAACTACAACAAGCACCACCACCACCTACTACTTTCAAATCTTTTCAAGCTGTGAAACCACCCGAGTTCCGAGGAACTCAAGACCCTGTTGAAGCTCAATCCTGGCTAAAGGAGATGGAGAAGGCTTTCACTTTGGCTGTTGTAACCGATGATAAGAAAGTTGAATATGCCTCCTATTTTCTGAAAGATGAAGCAAACTATTGGTGGGAGTCAGCCCGTGCTTTAGAAGAAGGTGAGGTTATTGCTTGGGATAGATTCAAGAGGATATTTCTAGACATGTACTTTCCAAGGTATTTGCAAACTCAGATGGAGTTAAAGTTCTTTGAATTGAAGCAAGAGGGAATGACTGTTGGGGAATATGAGAAGAAATTTACAGAATTAGCAAGGTTCGTGGGAGATTATGTGGACACGGACGAGAAAAGAGCGAAGAGATTTCAACAAGGATTGAAGCCTTGGCTACGAAGCAGAGTGGCTGCTTTTGAATTGGCCACATATGCTGAAGTGGTCCAGAAGGCAATGGTGATAGAAGGAGAAAGTGATCAGAACCAGAAGGAGAAGGATAACAAGAAGAGAAAGTTTGTGAGTAAAGGTGAAGGTTCGGCTCAGGGGAGCCAAAGTGGAAAGAATTTCAAGAAGTTTGGAGTTCAGAATCAAGGAGGTCCCCGAGGATTCAAGAAAGGTGATAATAGGAATGTGAGGAAGATTCAAGGACCGAGTGGTCAAAGGAGTCAACAAGCAACTTCAGAATGCAAGTTCTGCAACAAGAAACACACAGGAAATTGTAATAAGGCTGATATTGTCTGTTTCAAGTGCAACTCGAAGGGTCATTATGCAAACGAGTGCCAGAATTCGAAGTCTTCTGTTACATGTTTCAAGTGTGGAAAGACCGGTCATATGTCAAGAGATTGTAAAGCTCCTGGAACTAACAAGTTGATGCAATTGGCAGCTACCCCTTACAATCAAGGAATGACATCTTCTGCTCCGATTCTGCAACTACCTTCTACTCAAGCTTTTGAGTCTGCAACTCCTGTTTTCCATCCCTCTTATCCGGCTCAAGCAAGGACATTCAACATGAATATCAAGGATGCCGTTCAGAGTTCTGAGGTTGTGGTAGGTACGCTTTCTGTCAACAACAACCATGCTAAAGTGCTATTTGATTCTGGAGCTACTAAATCTTTCATATCTGAATCTTTTGTTGGCAAGTTGAATTGTGCAATTGAACCTTTAGCTGAACCCTTATCTATCATTGTTGCTAATCAAGAACAAGTATCTGTTAGAAGTATTTGCCCCCGATGTACTATAGAGATTTCTGGCTTTAGTTTTCCTGCTTCCCTTATACCTTTTCGATTAGGAGAGTTTGATGTTATATTAGGTATGGATTGGTTAGCAGAAAATGGTGCTCAAATAGACTGTAAGAAGAAGAAGATAATCCTTAAGTCTCCTCAAGGCAAGAAAGTAGAGTTTAAAGGGCAGAAACAAGCTAAGACATTTCTGACGATAATTGAAGCTAAGAAATTGTTAAGACAAGGTTGTGAATGTTATTTGGCTCATGTAATTGATAGATCTAAAGAGACGCCGAATATAGAAAGTATTCCGATAGTTAATGAATTTCTTGATGTATTTCCTGACGATCTTCCTGGATTGCCTCCCGACCGTCAAATTGAGTTTTCTATCGACTTAGCACCCGGCACGGAACCAGTTTCAAAGCAACCATATCGAATGGCACCGGCAGAAATGAAAGAGTTGGCCAAGCAATTGCAAGAATTGTTAGACAAAGGAGTTATAAGGCCGAGTGTATCCCCGTGGGGAGCTCCAGTTCTTTTTGTGAAGAAAAAGGACGGAAGCATGAGATTGTGCATCAACTATAGAGAATTGAACAAGTTAACAATCAAGAATAGGTATCCTTTGCCTCGAATCGACGATTTATTTGATCAACTCAAAGGAGCAACTTACTTTTCGAAGATTGACTTGCGTTCGGGATATCATCAATTGAAGATTAAGCCGGAAGACATCCCAAAGACCGCTTTTAGAACTCGGTATGGGCATTACGAGTTTCTAGTTATGGCATTCGGATTGACAAACGCACCAGCCGCCTTCATGGATTTGATGAACTGTGTATCCAAGAAGTATTTAGACAAGTTAGTCATTGTATTCATCGACGATATTCTCATATACTCGAAATCTGAAGAAGAACATGCTGAACACCTGAGGATAGCTTTGGAAATTTTAAGAAAGGAGAAGTTGTATGCAAAGTTCTCTAAATGTGAATTCTGGTTACGAGAAGTGCAGTTTTTGGGGCATATTGTTGGAAGTGAAGGTATTCGAGTGGATCCAGCTAAGATAGAAGCTGTGATGAATTGGGAAAGGCCGAAGACCCCAACTGAAGTGAGAAGTTTCATGGGATTGGCCGGATATTATCGAAGGTTTGTGAAGGATTTCTCAAAGATTGCAGTACCATTGACAAGACTGACTCGGAAGAATGAAAAGTTTGAATGGACCGACAAATGTGAAAAGAGCTTTCAAGAGTTGAAACAGAAGTTAGTCACCGCTCCAGTTCTAGCTTTGCCAGATGATCAAGGAGATTTTGTTATCTACAGTGATGCGTCGTACAAAGGATTAGGTTGTGTCTTAATGCAACACGGGAAAGTGATAGCCTACGCGTCAAGACAACTCAAGCCACACGAACAAAGATATCCGACTCATGACTTGGAATTGGCAGCAATTGTGTTTGCTTTAAAGCTTTGGAGACACTATCTTTATGGCGAGAAGTGTGAAATATTCACGGATCACAAAAGCTTGAAGTACATTTTCACGCAAAAAGAGTTGAACATGAGGCAGCGAAGATGGTTGGAATTGATTAAAGACTACGACTGCACGATTAACTATCATCCCGGAAAGGCGAACGTAGTAGCAGATGCGTTAAGTCGCAAAGAAAGGTTGAATATGCTGACCATGGCTCAAGAACTATCACAGGAATTTGAGAAGATGGGAATTGAAATTCGAGCTCCTAGTGCACCTACAGAAATGATTCATACCATGACCTTTCAGCCTGAATTGATGGAGAAGATAAAGAAGTGCCAAGAAGAAGTGATGAATGAGAAGATGAATGAGTTGACCGGAGAAGAGATTTGTACACAAAAAGACAACCAAGGAATCTTGAGGTTTTCATCAAGAATTTGGATACCAAACGTGGAGGAATTGAAGAATGAAATTTTGAAGGATGCTCACAATTAAGAATTTTCTATTCACCCCGGAAGCACAAAAATGTACCAAGACTTGAAGCAAAACTTTTGGTGGCCAGATATGAAGAAGGAAATTGCTCAATGGATCAGTAAATGCTACACTTGTCAAAGAGTAAAAGCTGAACATCAGAAGCCAAGTGGATTGATACAGCCTTTAGAGATACCAGAATGGAAGTGGGAGCACATTGCAATGGACTTCATAGTTGGATTGCCAAGGACGAAATCTAATCATGATGCTATTTGGGTAATCATTGATCGATTGACCAAGTCGGCTCATTTTCTGCCAATCAACGAGAGATTTTCAATGGACAAGCTGATTCACATGTATTTAAAAGAGATTGTTACTCGTCATGGAGTTCCAGTATCTATTGTGTCAGATCGAGACCCTCGTTTTAATTCTAGATTTTGGAAGCAATTTCAAGAACATTTGGGAACCCGACTCAAGATGAGTACTGCCTATCATCCACAAACGGACGGACAAAGCGAGCGTACAATTCAAACTATCGAAGACATGTTAAAATCTTGTGCTTTGGACTACAAAGGAAATTGGGACGAGCATTTGCCTTTGGTTGAGTTTTCGTATAATAACAGTTATCATGCCAGCATTGGAATGCCCCCGTACGAAGCTCTTTATGGAAGGAAGTGTAGATCTCCGATATATTGGGATGAAGTTGGAGAAAGGAAAGTAATTGGTCCAGAATTGATCCAGCAAACGAAAGAAGCAGTAGATGTGATTCGAAGCAGATTGATTGCAGCTCAAGATAGACAACGAAAGTATGCTGACCCGCACAGAAAAGATGTTGAGTTTGAAATTGGAGAAGCCGTTTTGCTGAAAGTGTCACCCTGGAAAGGAATAGCAAGATTCGGAAAGAAAGGGAAACTGAGTCCAAGATTTATTGGTCCTTTTGAGATTTTAAGCAGAATTGGGAAAGTGGCGTACGAACTAGCCTTACCGCCTCAAATGCAGCACGTTCACAACGTTTTCCATGTCTCATTGCTTAAGAAGTTCAACCCCGACACCAAGTGCACCATAGAGAATGAACCAGTTGAGATAGAGCCCGATTTGTCTTATATCGAGCAACCGGTTAGCATTCTAGATAGAAAGGATAAGGTGTTAAGGAATAAGACAGTTCCTTTAGTTAGAGTTTTGTGGAGGAATCCCAAAGCTGAAGAATCAACGTGGGAATTAGAAAGTGATATGTTAGATAAGTATCCTCATTTGTTTACTTAGATTCTGGGGTCAGAATCCTTTTAAGGGGGGAAGGATGTTACGCCTGTAATATTTGACTTATATATATTACAGTATTTCATTTTGGTGATATATAAAATTTCGTGTTTTAATTGCCAAACTACATGAATTTGACTCGTTTATCGTTACATGACTTACGTATGACGTTATAATGTACTTATATGACTTTTGACGAATAATTCTCGCTACGCGATTAAATAATATTACTAGTTGCGACGGTTTTGACTTTTTAGTAATAAATGTGATCGTTGCCGTTACCCGATTGAATAATAGTAAAGATATATGTGATTTAGTGATATTTGTTGATTGCGAGTAGCCGATAAACTTTAACTTGTAAAATAGCGTTTCATTGTATATATTCTTCTCGAGATTTTACGTGTATTATATTCGTGTTTTATATTTATGTGAAATGTGACTATTAGAGCTCTACTTGTAATATTTCTTTTAAAATTCATTTCTTGTCCAAAATTTGTGAAAACTATTTTATTAAACTTCTAAAATCTCATATTATTTGTGATATTAATTTCATGATTTACAGATTTGTGCTTTAATTATCAAAACTCATTCTTTTAATACTCTTTTAATCACACTTTTATTAATTATCAAAAGACTACATTACCCTTACATGCATTTTACACCAATACTAGAGGAAAGGACAAGCTAGTCATTTCTACACCCACTACCACTTTTCTAGTCAAAAGAGGGGTCAAAGCAAGCATATAGCTCCACTTGTCACACCCCCTTTCACCCACCAAAACCCTCATTTCACTCCTCTCTCTCTCATTTCTCTCATTTCTCTCTACTCTCTTCTCTCCCTCTCGGCTGAATCTCTAAACCAGCCCCTCCCCACCATTTTCTTCCATTGTTTCAACATTTCAAGCTTTGTCAAGACAAGCTCTACACCATTCAAGCTTGAACCTTCCATTTCGAGGTTAGATTCTTGTTGCATGTGATATTTGGAGCCGAAATGGGGCTTTGATCCTTGTGGATTTAGAGTCACCATTTTGGAGGTTCCTATATGATGATCTTGATGTGTTTTTGGTGAGGTTTTACATCTCATTTTAGCCAAAAAGCACTTGTTCATCACCCTCGGCAATGAACTCAAAGAGAGCCGAGGGAATGGTTTGTTTTTTTTTTGAAGTTTTGATGGTTTTTGAGTTTGATTTCTTGTATATTCGAAGGGTGTGATGCTTTGGTAAGAATTTGGTGTGATTTCAGCCCTTGCATGTTAGTATTTTGATGTTATATGATGAGATAAAGCTATGTATAAGAAACTCTAGTGATGCATGTTGAGTTATGTGAAAACCGAGTGTTAAGCTTTGAATTTGAGTTTTGTATGTGATTTTTGAGTAATGCATGCCATGTTCTAAGTGATAAAATGATAGTTTATGGTGTGTATGATGATATCTAGTAATAATCAGTAGCTATTATGTGAATACCATGTTGATATACTCGAAATTTGCTCATATATGCTCCCTGAAAATTCTGCTCTGTTTTTGGTTCATTGTTTCACTTCGGCATGGAATTTTTCATGGTTATAAATTGTGGTATCTTGCTTGGTGAGGATATACAGTAGATATATGTATATTGTAGAATAGGATTGTGGCTTGGTTTGTTGGTTTGAGGAGTTTTGAAGGGTGTTAAGGTGGAAGGAGACACACACACACCATGGCAGATTTTTGCACCCTAGAAACCATGAGAAATAGATGTGTCATGCTTAGGCCCTCATAGGCCCAAGTCTCCTGGAGTTAGGACTTGATGTATACAAGTCTCCAGTAGCCATAAAAGTCACAAAAACCATCATTTACATAGATGCACACACACATCTTTGAGTATAGGGCAGAACAGGGCACTTTGGGATTTATTGTGTCCTTAAGTGGTTAACACCTTGTCAATGATGAGGCCCTCATGGGGCCTTGATTTATATGAGCTTAGGAGAGTATTAGGAAGCTATTTGAGTCACTGGATTGGTGTAGTGAGTGAGTTTAGTGAGTCTCAAGTTGGTAAGTTCATGGCAGTCCCCACAGCAGGGCAGGGTGCTCTGTGCCAACTTTGTTTAGAGGCCCAAGGAGGCCTGAGCAAGGCCTTAGTGTCATTCCAAGTGCACAACTTAGATTTAAGTCTTAAGTATGCAGTAGAGTCACAATTTCACCAAGGCACATAGTGGAAACACTTGTTTTTGCCAAAACCCCCAAGAGGTGCCAAACTGCCAAGGCAGAATGGTCACTTTGGTACACTAGTTTTTAAGGACCTATATAGGCAAGGCCTTTGAGTCACACCACTTCATGATGTTAGTTTAAGATTGTGTCAACCTTTAGAAATTGGTTTGGAGTCAATACCCTAAGTGGAGATGCCTCATTTCCACTAAAGAACACAAGTGTCACACATGGAGTCACATTCTAGTACCAACTTAGGGTGCATTGCATTTGAGTGTGTCATCAGTGAGGCCTTGACCTCATATTGAGTCCATGAGTTAGTTTTAAGTCATATTAGAGAGTGCAAGTTAGTTTAAGTCAATTCACTTAGTGTAGATGCATTCTTTTACCAAGGCACACAAGTGTCGCCAAGGTAAGCATACTAGTGAGTCACTTAGGTTGCACTTCACTTGTAAGTCTTGGGTAGTGGGGCACAAGTGTGCCTTACTATTAATTTGTTAATTTGATGTCAGTAGAGTATGATTGGGAGGTATTGGTCTTAGACCTTATGTGCTACTTGATTAAATGCTTAATTGACTTAGGAATAATTAGAGATTATTAAGTAATATAAGTTAAGTAACAAAGTGCCATGCTTTACTTGTTATGTGCATTACTTGATGATTATGTTACTTGTTTTAAGTAAGTTTAAGTGTATATTTAATATATATGTATATATATTTATTTATATATATATATATATGTATATACATTTATACGCGAAAGGGTAGTTAGTGACGAGGAAACTATTAATTATAGGTGCAAGTAGGAGGCCAGGCAAGGAACCCCTAGACGCATCTATACAAGAGTGCAGTAAGCTTTATCCAGGCAAGTGAAACTCTTCCTTTATACTTTCTTTATAATTGTATACCCTGTGAACGTTTAATTACTGTTATTTAGGGTTGAATTACCTTATTACCCCTTGTGATCATGATTTTGGATTCCAATAATACCCTTAACCACTTGAATTACCTTTTCATGTGATATTACCCTACACCCACATGATTATGCTCCAATAGTCCTTGATGAATAATGAGAACTGATACCCCACATTACCTGAATTATCTCGTTTGGACCCTGATCTTAATAACCTCCTTTACTTTTGAAAGATCACTTGTATTTTGAAAACACCCTTGCTTATAACTTGTCTTTGATCAAGACACCTTTTTGAAAATGATTTGATTTGAAATGACCTTAAAAGGAATTGGTTAATAATTTTATATTAAGACTGAGGCGCCAGTCATTATTGCAAGCATCAGTAGCGGGGAGCCTGATGTCTGTTTATGGCCAATGTGTGCCGAGGATCCTCCCTGGTTGAATCACTTTATGTGGTTCGGAGCTTGGTGTGGGCTGATCACCCCTCAATGCTCGTAGCGCTGTGTGTTTCCAATTCCAATAAATTGATATCCCACATTGCACCTTTACTTGTGTTTATACCTTGTGATATCTATTGTTGCTTTTGCACTTGATATATTGCATATTGTGAACTGTTTATTACTGCTTCACTTGCTGAGCTTTATGCTCATATATATTGTTGTTGTTATAACCCTTCAGTGAAACCCGAGAATGGCCCGTTTCAAGCAGACCGCACGTAAATCCACCTCAGGCAACGGGATTGCTTACCGCCGTATGATGGAGCAGGTTGGGAACTCGTAGTTCCCTAGTTAATTTCTTTTAATCTTTTGGGATTTAAAACTTGTAGTATGACTTAGACTTAAGTTGGATTTCTATTTGGTTGTAATAACTTAGATGTTGTCATACTCATTCCTGGTGATCCGGGGATTGTGGATTTAGATTTTAGTTCTAATATTTCATAACTCTATAATTCTAGTTTATTTATCGTTTATGCATGCTTAGTCGGTTAATTATGTTGGGTCCGTCAC